>NW_027227226.1:0-34657 GCF_037783145.1 Equus przewalskii
CATTCTTTAATCCAACAAATACATCAGGGCTCTCTCTTTTCCACATTATAGTCATTGGCTTTCCCCACAAGGTATTCAGAACTCACTGTGGATGGGATTTACCACATCCACGGGCCACTCCATCACATGGTTATATCTTGGCTCACCTAGTGACTTCCTTCATGCAGAACTACTCCGAGGCAGGATTATTCTAAGTAACTGTGAGGAATATTTTTGGGCACAAACCTCCTGTGTATTTCAGAGTGTTTTGCTTTCCGTTTTGTTTTTTGAGAGTTCCCCAGGGGGCCTTACTGAGACAGAGCCTGTGATTGTTTCAAGGCAGCTGGCTTGCATGGTACTTTAAAACTGACCTGGGCCTGCTTTCCTCCTTCCTCTATCATCCTAACCATTTTATCAGGCCAGCCGGTGCTAATTCGCATTTCCTTTTTCTTACATCCATTGTCCTGCCTGCTGTTGTGATTAGGATATAATGAAGTACTTAGAACGCATTCCTTCACATTTGTCTAACTGGATATGTGGAACTTATATAAAACTGTTTTTTAGCATGCCAATGCATCTGAAAATTCATCAGTATATTCGTGGTGGTAGTGCCCTCCGCAAAAGCTTTAACTCTATTGATATGGCTTTTAATGATTGATGGCGTCACAGTGTGTGAATTCGAACTTTCTAGGTGTGCCTCAGGAGGATGCTGACCTGCCGGACACTCGTAAAATGCCCCCCCCTTGACTGAAGACCACCTTCTCAGCCTGGCATCCAAGGCCCTTCATGACCTGAGTCCTTTCTCCCTTTCCAGCTTCACTGTTTCCTATTCCTGCACTATTTACTACTATTTCCTGCTCCTTATGCTACAGGCTCTTTCCCTCAGCATTCCAAGTTGTTTCAATGTTTATATTACAATAATATATTTCCTTTTGGTTTTCTCTTCAATTCCCTGCCTCATCTGAAGCAGTAGACAAAATGTCAATTTGTTAATTAGATACGTAGAAGATTACTAACTGGGTACATGGAAATTAAGGCGTTAAGCATGCACAAACAAGGACCCTTGTTGAGAACAGAACCATAGAATTCTAGAGCTGTTTGTGGCTTTGAGATTATATAGCCCACCTCCTCATTTGTACCGAGTATGAAACAGGTACAGAGAGACGAAAGGATTTAAGGTAGCATAGTAATGTCCTATAAGAGTCAGGCCTTGAACAAATATTTCTTGATTCTTGGACCAAGCTGCTACTGCTGCTACTTCTCCTTTCCTCCTTCATTTTTTAAAAAGGAAATAAAATGTTTGAGATATATTTGTATCCCTTATTGTGTCCCTTCTCCATTTTTTCCCTTTGCCCCTGAACTAAGGTTGGTGTGTGTTGACAAATAGAAATGGCAAGCAGTAGGATATATTGGAGTATATGAGGAAGCCACTTGGTGTAAACCTAATTTGGCCTGACTTTGTTTTTCCAAAAGAGCCTGACGTGGCCATTGAGCATGCATTGTATATCTGCTTTAAACACTTACTGTGGCAAGAACAAATGCCCTTAAGATAAAGGTGCAACTTCCCCCCACATTGGCATTTCCTTATGGATAAGCATCTTTCCTTAGGCTAGGAACTGACTGCTGTGCTCACCTTTGACCACCCAGCTCACCTGTGGCCACCCAGCTTGAGACAACAGACCTGTCGCGCTGCTGCGTCCACCTAGACAGCAGACCTACCTGCTGTGTCCATCAATCACCGTGCTGACAGAGCAGTCTCGTCACTATTGTAAAAGGGACATTTCAATCATATGTTAAATATCCTCTTTGAGGGTATGTAACCACTCTGTACACCCCACTTCTTTGGTGCCCTTCCTCCCTTTGGGAAGAAAGGCCCAAGGCCATGGTCCTCACATTTTGGCTCAGAATAAACTCACCCAAATTTTCATTTATAGACTGGTTATGGATTATTTTCTTCAACAGTGTCCTTCCTACTAATGTTTATAATTTCATTACATATGTATCCCCAAAATGTATATAATAGTGATTTTTCTGATGCAACACTGTTTCTCATCCCAAATTCATTCATGTACCACTTTTGTGATTTTTCCATACTTTTGTACTACCTATGCTATACTATTTTCTTGAGAAGATGCATTTGACTATTAAATTATTTCCCACAATAATGTGCCATCTAGTGGCATATGGGCAAGTGCCCTCATATATTTGAGATACCTTATGCCTTAGATCATCTAACATTCTACCATTGGTACCGCAGTTTAGGAACCATTATACTACACTTCACATGGGTTAAATGTGTTGTCAACACAGTGTCATTTATCTCTAATTAATAAACTTTTCATCTTTCATACTTTTCACAAGGAAATTCTACCTGTAGCTTCATCTTCAACATGACACTCTTGACCTACTGACAAAGATTCTCTCCTTGACCAAACTCAACTCGGGCTCTTTTAAACTCTCTTCTCAACTAGGCCCTGACTTTTGGGCTTCCATATTTGTCCCTGCATTGTCAATGTTAGCCAGAATCCTGCTAAGTAAGTTTAGCCAGAATCCCCCATCCTTGACATCTGACCACCCTCACTATTCAATTGAGTTCCTCATCCTGCACCATCCTCCCAGATAATGTCTGATCACCCTGGCCTGCCTTCAACAAGAATCCCGTTAGGTCAGTTTAGCCAGAATCCTCCCCGGTTACCCCTGATGTTTCCTCTTAGTAATTTTCCATCCACTGACCCCTCCCCCACCACCCTGCTCCTTGGCTAAAAATTCCCATGTTTTCCTTGTTGTATTCAGGGTTCAGCCTGTCAGCTTTCTTCCCCGCTGCAAGACCCCTTTGCAGTAGCACTATAATTATCACAATAGTTCTCCCTTGAATGAAGTTTTTCTTACCATCTTTAACAAGGGCCATGAATAATTTTTTCTTTAATAGTTATGGTGCTGCGACTCAGATAGGATCAGATTCATCATTGGACCTCTCACCCAGCACCCTAAATGTGCACGTTTGAAGCCTTTCTCTTCACTCTTGACTGATTGGTTGGGTATCCATTGGTGAGTCTGACTCCTGAACCATTGCTCTGGACAAACATCTGTTGAAGCTAGTAAGGGCAGATTTTGATTCTTAAGCTTTTGTGTATACTCTCTGAAGCTGGGTTAGAGTTCCAGGCTTCTTTTGAAAGTACCTCCTGGGCTGGAAAGTCTTCTTCCTGGCTTCTTGTCCTCCGTGGGGATTATTCCCTGTCTCCCTAGGCTGGAAGTCTTTTCTTCCTGGTCCTTTATGAGAACTTTCTGTTCTCTGTAATGGATCCCGTTTCTCCCAGGGGCATGTCCCAGTTGACTGGAACTCCGTTCTTGAACCCCTACTGACTATATGCAATGGGAACTCTTTTTCCTTTCTTGTTGGCATGATTTTGCTGAGGATAACTGGGAAGTTTTTTGGCTTCTTTGGGAAACTTCTAGTCTCTCCAAACTGTCTCTTCTAAGACCTCTCGTTTCCCATTGTTTCTGCTCCTCCTTTCCCCCCTTTCACCTTCAATTTTCCTTCCAACTCCCTTGAAACCTTTGATATGCCCCTCTTCAAATCCTTACTTCCTCTATCCCTCTGTCCACCCCCATCATACTTTTGCCTTTCCACTTCGGCCTCGAAGCCCCTTAAAGCACTTGAATTTTAGGTCCCATACCCACCCCATTGGGAGCTCTCAAGGGATTCAGTGACCCCTGAAAGCAACCACCTGAGGCTGAAAAGAAGAAAAAGGGCTATTTGGAAACAGAACTGGATTTTTTTTTCCACTCATATGCACTTTGGAGACATCCGGACAGCTGGTAAGTATTTTCCCTGTCACTCTCCTAAGATTTAGTCCACAGCCTCCGTAAGATTACATATCATGGCAAAAGAAAATCTTAAAGTCTCCTCCACAAATATTACTAAACAGGTAACCTTAACTTACCTCACTTGCTGGAAACACAATTTAAATAAAAATATAAAGTACAGATAAACCAGTGATTTTATATTACTATGCTTTATTGACTCATGACTAAAATTTTCCAATGAAAACTGTAAGACCTCAGTTTGCATGTGTCTGTATGTTCATGTATGTTACATATTTGTGATATTTTTCTCTCTCTGGATGGTATTGCCAAGTTAATTCATAAAATCCCTTAAAGGATTTGTATTAAATTTGTTTAGAGAGAAATGAGCACCATATAAATTATTTTCCTAAAACTGTCAGAAATATAGAAAGTAACTCAAGTGGTTTTTAAAATTTTTTATTATGTTCACATGGTCTGAGATAATCTTTGGTAAACAAAGTTAGTTTTAAAATTGCTGATAAAATAAAAACAGATATGTATTCAGAGTTGTCAACATTAAACATAATATAGATGTAAAAATTTTTCTACCTAGGCTTACTAGTCAGACAAGCTTATGTTATCCATACTAGATGTTGAAAACTATAAAACTATAAATCCAATCTAAGAACAAAAGGTACGATAAAAATTAACTGCTTAATGAATATCAAGTGTGGAAGACAGCAATAGAAGAATCAAATGTTTAACTCTTTAGGTTCTTTGATTCTGGTTAAAATTTTTTTGGATACTCACCTGATTTGTCAACAAGAAAAGTGACTTAAGATGATGGCTATCTTTGTTTAATGTCTCATGAAATTTTCATGATCAATTCAAGCATAATTGCTAAGGACAAATTGAATTAAATAGACGCAAGCGGGATAAAAGTTAACAAATGAACTTCTCAGCAACAATTATGTTTTATAATATGTGTACTTGAATATGGTTCAAAAATATTTTTGGTAAGTTGAAACCTTAAAAATATAACAAATTAAGTTAAATGATGGCTATTCATTGAATATCTAGATCATTCCCAAATAGGATAGAATATTGGAACATTAATTGCTAAAATAAGTTTAAGTTTACTTACTTTTGGATTCTTATTTTTATATGGTATAGAAAATCTAAATTTATTTGAGTCTGTTAATACACATGAGAAATTCTACTATGAAAAAGACATATGCCTCTAGAAAATTATGAAATAATGTATTCATAATTTTGCAACAGAATGATAGTATGAGGCAGACCGTCCACAATTCTCTGCTTCCTAGATTTCACTGAAAATTAGGGTTGCTAATGGTTAAAAGTTGTAATACATATGTAAATGAAACGACTAGGAATAATGAGAGTGAAGGAAAAACACGCTGTATGCAAAGAGATTCAGATGTGCTTTCGATTAGGAAAGATATGAAGGGCTTTGGCGCTTTTTTGTTTTTGTTTTTTTAAAAAATGAGTTTATTCAGACAACAAATGGATTTTTGTCTTTTATTTTATTTATTTTTTTCCAGTAATTTAATTGAGATCATAATGATTTATAACATCGTGTAATTACGGGTGTGCATTATTGTTTATCAATTTCTGAGTAGACTTCATTGTGCTCACCACCGGTAGTCTAATTTTTGTCCGTCACTGTACATATGTGCCCCTTTACCCCTTTCGCCAACCCCCCAACCCCCTAACCCTCTGGTAACCACTAATCTGTTCTCTTTATCCATGTATTTATTATCTTCCACGTATGAGTGAAATCATGCAGTATTTATCTTTGTGTCTCTGGCTTAGTTCACTTAACATCATACCCTCAAGGTCCTTCCACGTTGTTGCAAATGGGAGGATTTTGTCTTTTTTTATGGCTGAGTAGTATTCCGTTGTATATATATATCACATATTCTTTATCCATTCATCCATAGAAGGGCACTTGGGTTGCTTCCACGTTTTGGCTATTGTGAATAGTGCTGCAATGAACATAGAGGTGCATAAGTCTCTGGATCATTGATTTCAAGTTCTTTGGATAAATACCCAGTAGCGGGATAGTTGGATCATATCATATTCTTATTTTTAATTTTTTGAGAAATCTCCAGATTGTCTTCCATAGTGGCTGCACCAGTTGGCATTCCCAACATCAGTGTATGAGGGTTCCCTTTTCTCCACATCCTCTCCAAGATTTGTTGGTTTTTTTCTTGGTAATTATAGCCATGTGTGAGGTGATATCTCATTGTAGTTTTGATTTGCATTTTCCTAATATTTAGTGATGTTGACGTCATTTCTTGTGTCTGTTGGCCATCTGAATATCTTCTTTGGAAAAATGTCTGTTTATATCCTCTGCCTATGTTTTGATCGGTTTGCTTGTTTTATTGTTGTTGATTTGTATGAGTTCTTTATATATTTTGGAGATCAACTCCTTGTTGGATAAATGATTTGCAAATATTTTCTCCCAGTTGATTGGTTGTCTTTTCATTTTGTTCATGGTTTCCTTTGCTTTGCAGAAGCTATTTAGTCTGATGTAGTCCCATTTGTTAACTTGTTCTTTTGTTTCCCTTGCCCAAGTAGACATCGTATTTGAAAACATGCTGCTAAGACCAACATCAAATAACCTACTGCCCATATTTTCTTCTAGGAGTTTTATGGTTTCAGGTCTGACATTCAAGTCTTTAATCCATTTTGAGTTAATTTCTGTGTATTGTACAAGATAATGTTCTACTTTCATTCTTTTGCATGTGGCTGTCCAGTTTTCACAACACCCTTCATTGAAGACACTTTCCCATCTCCGTTGTATGTTCTTGGCTCCTCTGTCAAAGATTAGCTGTCCATAGATGTGTGGTTTTATTTCCTAGGGCTTTCAGTTCCGTTCCAAGGGGCTTGTTTCTCTTAAGGGAAAAAGAGAGTAATTTTATTCTAAATTAGAATAACTAGTCATTCCAGAATGATAGAGAATAAAAGAGTAGGCCAAAAACTGAATGGATTTTTTTAAAAAACATGTTTTTTTGAAGTTTTATGGAAAAGGAATCTTTTCTTGTGTGGTCAAAGCTGCCGAAAATTGGATGGATTTATTTATAAGGTTTTTTTTTTAATTAACCTTAGTATTAATAGTACAGTGATACAAAACTAGAATTTGGTTTTCTTTCTGTAAAAATGAAAAAGTTTTCTTAGATTATTGATCTAGTCATAATTAGAGATTGTAAAATATATTTTTCTTTATCTTTTAGTAATTTGCCTGAGAAATCAAGACTTTCTGTCTTCTCAGAACGATTTCCTGTGCTTCATGTTGTCTTTATCAGGTCTTTCGTTACTTAGGAAAATTGAGTTTTCTGAATAATAAGAGAGCTAATTTTTTTTCTTTTGAGAATCATGCAACCTTCTATATTTATATTTGAAATTGTTTATTGCCACTTTTGCCAAATGGATAACTCGTGTTTCACAGTGACCTGTGATCTTATTTCACAAAGTATTCAATCCTTTGACATTTTTGGAACGTCTCAAAATCAAATTCTAAATGGAGTCTTTTTGTCCTCAAACTACCTTTGAGATTTTTCAGAGGGCCCCTGGAAAATCTCAAAGGGTTTGGCTTTCATCTTGTGAAAGAGGGATGTCAAACTATTTAGGTTTAATTGGTCTGCTAAATTATGTGGGAAGCACTGTCACATAAGAAGTGATGATAAATCTTCTTAGGTTATGTGCGTATGGATATATGTTATTAATATAGGTATTTTGGAATTTATATGAAGTTCACAGAAATTTGTTGCTACTCTCATCTAATTATTATCTTAAAATTTTGTATGCCGCAGAAATAACTAAATTCCCTTACCAAATGAACTCTAATCAGATCTTTAACCATGGCCATTTTAAGTCTTTTGTCATTCACAGTTATTGTTTTACTCTAATTCTCCTTTGAAAGTATTTATAATTAGCTACAAATGAGAATACTCTATGATGACATCACTTGAATAACTTTGAGACTATGCCAGTGGACTGAATCAGAATTTCGAGAACTAACAAAGAAACTTATGGATTCATAAAACTGCTAAGCCGAGATCAAACAGAACAAGAATTGATTACATGGGACTGAATGAACTGATGAGGATGATTAGAATTTTTAAGTTAACTTTTTGTTTGAAAGATTGCTGGTTCTTTGATGTTTTGTTTTCCAGATTTAAGGAAACCTTTTTCTTTTCTCTTAAGCTATCTATAACTTACAGGACTTTGGTAAGTTACACCTTTGTAAACAGAATTGAAGCATTTATCTTTTCTCCTCACCTGATCCCTCCAAAATTTGGAAACTCTTAGTGAATATTCTCATTTTTCTGGCAATATAGTTATCTGCATAAGTTCAATAAGGATCTGTTCTCCTTGTAGCTGGATACAATTGGAAACATTGGTGATATTACCAAGGCTCTGACTGGAATGTTAAATTTTAGAGTGATGTCCATTGAATCAGATGTGACCAGGCACCTTTAAGGAACTAAGCTTGACTGTAAGGAGCCAGTGTTTATAAAGCTCCCCTTAGAAAAACCTGATATATCTATACTATATACCTGCATGAAAAACCCTATACCTGATCTATAAGGTACCCTGCCATACCGGTGAGTAAGAAAGGTCACTTCCTGGCAGGCCCAGGAAGCTCAGGATATTTTGGAGACTTCAAGAAGAGAGAAATTCACCCAAACCTATAGCTGTTGCAGGCAAAATCTGGTGGAGAGTTCTTGGCTTGGCCTCCTGGCCTTAAGAGACTTTACTTTAACAGTTATCAAGGCACCTGGCTTACATGGTATTTTAAAATTGACCTGGGTCTGCTTTGCACCTTCCTCTATTTTCCTAATAATTTTATAGGACCAGTCAGTGATAACTTCCATTTCCTTTTGTCTTAGAGCCATTGTCCTGTTTGTTCTTGTGATGAGGGTATAATGAAGTAGCAAGAATGCATTCTTTCACGTCTGTCCAGTTGGATATGCTGAACTTACATAAAATCAGTGTGTGGTATGCCAATGCATGTGAAAATCCATCCAAGTATTCCTTCAGTCTTATTTTAGAATTTGAGGAAAGCATTAAGCGTCTTTCCTCAAAGTGTAACTCTTTAAAACATGAGCAGATATCAAATCTATCTTTTGAATAAATATATTTCTTCTAATGATGCAACATCAGTATCACCTTTATGCTCCTCTTAATCACTTTTATTTTCACCACCTCTCCTGCCTTATGATTAAACACACATCGTATATAGACTTCTTCCTTTAGAAAACATGTACTGACAGGGAGCAGGAAACTGTGACCAGGGAACCAAATCCAGCCTACCAGCTGTTTTTGTAAATAAAGTCTCATTGAGACATAGCCACATAGTTTCATTTACATACTGTCTATAGCTACTTTTGATACAAAGCTGAGGAGTTGTGACTGAGACCATATGGACTGCAAAGCTTAAAATATTTACTATTTGATTCTTTTTTAAAGCTTGCCAAACCTGTTATAGAGTATTAGGACATTTTGCAGTCTTCCTTAACTCTATACAAGAACATCCATTAGAGAGTGATGTCAGCATGATAGCAGAGTGAGCTGGTCCCTTTGTCTCTCCCTCTTTACCTTACAACTAGACGGACATTCAGTAAACAACAGAGGATTCCCACACAGCACAACTGGATGCCTGAGAGATCCATGCAGCTATACATCTGAAGGTAGGTGGGCTGGATCCCCAGGAAGCAGTGGAATTATGTGAGCACACCCTTCCCCCTCCCCAGCAGCAGGGAGCCAGAGCACAGAGCCTCACACAGTGGCTGGGAGCAACTGCAAGAGGAGGCAGGGACAACCCAGTGTGGTAGCCCAGCCCATGGGAGTGCCCACCATTCCACAGTGGCCCTGCCCGTGGGTACACTCCCCGCTGACTTGCAGCAGCTCAGCCCCCATGAAGGAGCCCCGCCCACCAAGCTCAGCCACCAGCACAACTGTAAGAGGAGGTGGGGGCAGCCTGGTGCATGTGCAAATGTCTTCAGACATAGCCAGGCGTGTAGGAGTCCTCACCACACCAAGGTGGCCCTACCCATGGGAATGCTCCCCAACAAGTGGCAGCAGCACAGTTCCCATGAAGGAGCCCTGCCTACCAAGCACAGGAGCTCAGCCCATCCACTCATGAGTGCAGGGCTGGCCTGCACCTGCACAACCCACCCACTGAGCATAGAGGCCCTGTCCCCATGAGAGTGACCTGCCAAGCAGCTGTGGCCAGCCCATGCAAATGCAGGGCAGCCATACCTGCACAACTTCCAGCAGAAGGGGCAGGATTGGAAACACAGGTCCTCCTCCCCACTAATGGTGGCAGGTGGAATCTGTGACCTGATATTACCGCAAATGCACCAGCAATGGATCAGTTCATCAAACACCATGAAAAACAGCAGTAACTGTTCAGAGCAGAAGGAAAATGACAAGTCTCCAGAAACCAATCCTGAAGTCACAGAAAATCTTAATCTAAACAACAGGGAATTTTAAATAGTGGTCATAAAGAAACTCAAAGAGTTATAAGAAAACTCAGAAAGATAGCTCAATGAGCTCAGGAATAAAATTAATGAGCAGAAGGAATACTTCTCCAAAGAGATTGAAGCCCTTAAAAAGAAAACTGTGCAGAAATTCTGGAGCAGAAGAACACAATTAATGAAACAAAAAATAATCTGGAAACCATAAAAAATAGAGCTTATCTTATGGAGGACAGAATTAGTGAATTAGAGGACAGGAATCTAGAAATGCTTCAGGTGGAGGAGGAGAGAGAAGTCAGATTTTTTAAAAATGAAGAAATACAAGAGATATTTGACTCAATTAGGAAAGGCAACATAAGGATTACAGGTGTTCCAGAGGGAGAAAGGAGCAGAGAGCTTGTTCAAAGAAATAATAGCTGAGAACTTCCCAAACCTGGGGAAAGGACAAGACTTACAAGTACCTGAAGCCAATAAAACTCCTAATTGCATCAATGCAAAAAGGCCTTCTGCAAGGCATATATTAGCAAAACTGGCAAAAGTCAATGACAAAAAAGAAAATATTAAGGGCAGCAAGGCAGAAGAAAATAACCTACAAAGGAGCCCCCCGTCAGGCTGTCAGCAGACTTCTCAGAAGAAACATTACAGGCTAGGAGACAATGGAATAATATATTCAAAATACTGAAAGACAAAAACCTTCAGCCAAGAACACTCTATCCAACAAAACTATGCTTCAGTTATGATGGAGAAATAAAAGCTTTCCCAGATAAACAAAAGCTGAATGAGCTCACCGCCACTAGACCTCCCTTACAAGGAAAGATGAAGGAAGCCCTCCTGCATGAAACAAAAAGGCAAAGGCTTACAAAGCTTCAAGCAAGGAGAAAAAGAGACAGAAAAAATGAGAAAATTGCAGCTCTCTATCAGGGCAGGTGACCAAACACTTAAATATAACTTAAAATATAGAGGGAAGGAAAGCATCAAAAATGACTATAAACACTTCAATTTAATCACAAACTCACAGCACGAAAAAGAATAATTTGTGACAACAATACTTCAGAATGGGAAGAGGAAAAGGATGGGACCTGCTTAGGCTAATGGAGATAAGAGGCTATCAGAAAATTGACTATCTCATCTATGAGACCTTTTATGCAATCATCTCTGTAACCACTAAACCAAAAATCAGAGCAGAGACACAAATCATAAATAAAGAGAAAACTGAGAAAAGCATCACAGAAAATCACCAAACTGAAACGGCAGTCAGAAATACAAGGGAAGAGGGCTGGCCCCTTGGCCGAGTGGGTACGTTCATGCACTACGCTGCGGCAGCCCAGGGTTTCACTGGTTCAGATCCTGGGCTTTGACATGGCACTGCTCATCAGGCCATGCTGAGGCGGCATCCCACATGCCACAACTAGAAGGACCCACAACTAAAAATATACAACTGCGTATTGGGGGGCTTTGGGGAGGAAAAGGAAAAATAAAAAATATTTAAAAAAAAGAAATATAAGGGAAGAGAAACAACGGAAACATTAGAACAAGCAGAAAACAAGAGATAAAATGGCAGTATTAAGCCCTAATATATCAATAATCACTCCAAATGAAAATGGATTGAATTCTCCAATCAAAACACACAGAGTGACTGGATGGATTAATAAACAGGACCCAAGAACATGCTGCCTCCAGGAAACACATCTCAGGTCTAAAGACAAACATGCTCAGAGTGAAGGGATGGAAGATAATACTCCAAGCAAATGGCAAACAGAAGAAAGCAAGTGTAGCCATACTTATATCAGAGAAAGCAGACTTCAGGATAAAAAGGACAATGAGACAAAGTGAGGCAGCATATAATGAGAAAAGGGACTTCCCACCAAGAGGACTAACACTTATGAATATATATACGCAGCTAACACAGGAGAACCAAAGTATATAAAGCAACTATTAACAGACCTAAAGGGAGAAATTAACAGCAACACAATAACAGTGAGGGATCTCAACACCCCAGTTACATCAATAGTTAGATCATCCAGACAGAAAGGCAACAAGGAAATAGTGGACTTAAATGAAACACTAGACCAGAGAGACCTAATAGATATATAGAGAACATTCCATCCAAAAAGATCAGAATACACATTCTTTTCAAGTGCACATGGAGCATTCTAAAAGATAGACCATATCTTGGAAAACAAAACAATATTCAAGAAATTGAAGAATATGGAAATCATATTTTATTTCATAAAAAATCATATTTTAAATCATCTTTTTCCAACCACGGTGTTATGAATCTAGAAATCAACCTCAAGAAAAATGCTGGGAACGTCACACACATGTGGAGACTAAACAACATGCTAGTGGACAATCACTGGATAAATGAAGAAATCACAAAACAACTGGAGACATATGAAAATGAATATACAACATACCAACTCTTATGGGATGCAGCAAAAGCAGTTGTAAGAGGGAAATTCATAGCAATACACGTCCACCTCAATGATCAAGAAAAATCTCAAAGAAGTAATCTTAAACTAGTCCCAACAGAACCAGAAAAAGAAGGACAATCAAAGCCAAAAGTCAGCAGAAGGAGGGAAATAATAAAAATTAGAGCAGAAGTAAATGAAATAGAGACTAAAAAAACAATAGAAATGATCAATGAAACTAAGAGCTGTTTTTTTGAGAGGATAAACAAAATTGATAAACTCTTAGCCAGACTCACTAAAAAATATAGAAGGCTCAAATAAATAAAATTAAAAATGAAAAAGGAGAAACTACAATGGGCACTACAGAAATACAAAGGATTATAAGAGAATAATAAGAAACACCATACACCAACAAATTGGATAACCTGGAAGAAATGGATAAATTCTTAGATGCATACAACCTCCCAGAACTGAATCAAGAACAAATAGAGAACATGAATAGACCAAACACAAGTAAGGAGTTTGAAACAGTAATCAAAAACATCCCAAAACACAAAAGTCCAGGACCAGATGGCTTCTCTGGAGGATTCTACCAAACATTCAAAGAAGATTTAATACCTATCCTTCTCAAACTAATCCGAAAATATTGAAGAAGATGGAATGCTCCCTAACTCATTCTATGAGGCCGACATCATGCTGACCCCAAAACCAGACAAGGACAACACAAAGAAGGAAAATTACAGGTCAATATTGCTGATGAACATAGATGCAAAAATCTTTAACAAAATATTGGCAAATCAAATACAGCAATACATTAAAAGGATCATGCGCCACGATCAAGGGACGAAGGGATCCTTCAACATCCACAAATCAATCAGTGTGATACACCACAGTAACAAAATGAGGAATAAATGTCACATGATCATCTCAAGAGATGCAGAGAAAGCATTTGACAAGATACAGCATCCATGTATGATAAAATCTCTGAATAAGATGGGTACAGAAGGAAAGTACTTCCTCATAACAAAGGCCATATATGACAAACCCACAGCCAACATCATACTTATTGGTGAAAAACTGAACACCCTCCCTCTAAGAACAGGAACAAGACACCAGTGCCCACTCTCACCTCTCCTACTTGTCATAGAACTGGAAGTTTTGGCCAGAGAAATTAGGCAAGAAAAAGAAATAAATGGTATCTAAATTGCAAAGAAAGAAGTGAAACACTTGCTTTTTGTGGACGGCATGATGCTAGATATAGAAAACCCTAAAGAATCCACGGGAAAATTATTAGAATAATCAACATCTACAGCAAAGTTGCAGAGTAAAAGATCAACTTAAAACATCAGTTACATTTCTATACACTAATAACGAACTAGCAGAAGGAGAAGTCAAGAACACAATCCCATTTGCAATCACAACAAAAGGAATAAAGTATCTACCAATAAATTTAACCAGGGAGGTGAAAGACCTATATACTGAAAACTATAAGACATTATTGAAAGAAATTGAAGAAGTTATAAAGAAATGGAAAGATATTCCAAGCTTATGGATTGGAAGAATAAGCATAGTTAAAATCTCCATGTTACCTAAAGCAATCTACAGATTCAATGCAATCCCAATCAGGATCCCAATGATATTCTTCACGGAAATAGAACAAAGACTCATAAAATTTTCTACACAACAACAAAAGACCCTGAATGGCCAAAGGAATCCTGAGAAAAAAGAACAAAGCTGGAGGCACCACAACCCCTGACTTCTAAATATATCACAAAGCTATGGTCATCAAAACAGCATGGTACTGACACAAAAACAGACACACAGATTAATGGAACAGGATAGAGGGCCCAGAAGTAAAGCCACACATCTGTGGACAGTTAATTTTCTACAAAGGAGCCAAGAACAAACAATGGGGAAAGGAAAGTCTCTTCAATAAATGGTGTTGGGAAAACCGGACAGCCACATGCAAAAGAATGAAAGCAGACCATTATCTTTCAACATACACAAAAATTAACTCAAAGTGGATTAAAGCTTTGAATATAAGACCTGAAACCATAACACTTCTAGAAGAAAACATAGGCAGTACACTCTTTGACATCAATCTTAGCAGCACTTTTTCAAATACCATGTCCACCCAGGCAAGGGAAACAAAAGAAATAATAAACAAATGAGACTACATCAGACTAAAGAGCTTCTGCAAGGCAAAGGAAACCATGAACAAAATGAAAAGACAACCCACCACCTGAGAGAAAATAGTTGCAAATCGTATATCTGACTAGGGGTTAATTTCCAAAATATACAAAGAACTCATACAACTCAACAAGAAAACAAACAACCCGATCAGAAATGGGCAGAGGATATGAACATTTTTCCAAAGGGGATATACAGATGGCCAACAGGCACATGAAAAGGTGTTCAGCATCACTAGTTATTAGGGAAATGCAAATCAAAACTACAATGAGGTATAACCTTATGCCTGTCATAATGGCTCCCATTGCCAAGACAAAAAATAACAAGTTTTGGAGAGGATGTGGAGAAAAGGGAATCCTCATACACTGCTGGTGGGAATGTAAACTGGTGCAGTCACTTTGGAAAACAGTATGGAGATTTCTCAAAATGTTAAAAACAGAAACACCATACGATCCAGCTATTCCACTGCTGGGGATTTATCCAAAGGACATGGAATCAACAATTCGAAGAGATCTATGCACCCCAATGTTCATTGCAGCACTATTCACAATAGCCAAGATGTGGAAGCAACCCAAGTGCCCATCAATTGATGAATGGATAACGAAGATGTGGTATATGTATACAATGGAATACTACTCAGATGTTGGCCATCTGTATATCTCCTTTGGAAAAAAGACAAAGTCATCCCGTTGGCAACAACATGGACAGACTTTGAGAGTATCATGCTAAGCAAAATAAGCCAGACAGAGAAAGACAAATGCTGTATGATTTCACTCATATGTGGCATATGAACAAACTCATGGCTAAATAGAACAGATTAGTGGCTACTAGATTGGAAGGGGGTGGAGGGGTGGACGAAAGGTGTATACTGGCACGTATATATGGTGATAGATAAAAAATAGACTATTGGTGGTGAGCACTATGCAGTCTCCACAGAAACAGATATATGATAATGTAAACCTGAAATTATACAACGCTATAAACCAATATGACCTCAGTGAAAGAATTGGGGAAAAAAAGAGTTGAAATACAGGAAAAAAAAAGAATATCCTTTATAAATGATTTTTATATTGAATAATTTTTTTGAGCTGCTTACTTTCCTGTCATTAATTTAGCAGAACATCACTGTGTAAGAGAAAAACTGGAAGAATTAAGCTTGAAGAGCTATGATAATGCCTACGCAGGATTATTTTACGAATTAAAGATAAATGAATGTGAAATGTCTAGAACATAAAGATTAAAGATTATCATGAATCTGGAGATAAAATCGGATCTTCCACTGAAGAGGAATTTGTATTGTAAATAAGAGAGCAAACCACCTTTGTGGGATCCTTAAGGATCACTCCAACATGCTTGTGGAAATTAAACTGAGAGATATATGAAAATAAAGGATTTATTATACTCACAGGTCTTAGAAGAGGGAGGCATGGCACATCATGCAGGATATGGGAGGAGTGGCAAGGGAGTTAGCTCAACCAAGCAGGTGGGGAGCCAAGAGAGAGTAAAGACTGGTGGGCAAGTGCTTTTAATTGGGGGTCAGGATGGATTATACAAGTGAGGGGCATGAAGGGATTTCATTGGTGCATTTGAATGCCGCTAGGTCACAGCTAGGGGAGGGCAAGAAGGGGAATTTGTGGCAAACTCCAGCCTTGGTGTGGCTGGATGTCTGGAAGAGGTGCTCACATCCTGATGTTGAAGAATTCATTCAGGACAGTTGTTAAAGACAGTAAGGCAGACTTTATTCAGGACCATCAAGATAGGCATAGGGACCTCCGCAATGGTGTCTTCCAGTAGGGGAGAGAGATCAGGCTGTACCCTGAATACAACAAGAAAAAATAAGAAGTTTCAGCCAAAGAGCAGGGTGGTGGGGGAGGATTACTAAGGTGGTGGATGGAAAATTACTAAGAGGAAACATCAGGGGTAAGCAGGGAGGATTCTGGCTAAACTGACCTAGTGGGATTCTTGTTGAAGGCAGGCCAGGGTGATCAGACATCATCTGGGGGATGGTGCAGGATGAGGAACTCCATTGAATAGTGAGGGTGGACAGATATCGAGGATGGGGGATTCTGGCTAAACTTACTTAGCAGGATTCTGGCTAACATTGACAATGCAGGGACAAATATGGAAGCCCAAAAGTCAGGGCCTAGTTGAGAAGAGAGTTTAAAAGAGCCTGAGCAGAGTTTGGTCACCAAGAAAATCTTTGTCAGTCCCTCCTGTCATTCAAGGAAAGAAGAGACATTCTTCTTGGCCCTGAACAATAGAAGTCCGTTTCTTATACCGTTGCCTTTTGTTTATTAAGGACCAGCTGAATTATTTGTTGCAACTTGATAGTAGAGGGTATTTACTGAATGATTCAGTCAGGCATTTAATGAGGGGAATTTCTATGAAAGGAAAAGAAAAACAAAGATCAGTATTTGGAAACCCGGTTGCAAAGTTCAGAGGGCAGCTATTAGACAAGATTTATATACTTGAGCTGGAAGCATTTTTAGATGATGGAGTTAAGGATGGCAGTGGGAATCTGATAAATTTCTCGATTTGCAGTTTGAATGTCTTTGGTGATGGAATAGACATCAGTGTCACAGTCATGGTTATTTCTAAGAGTACAGCATGGAAATATCCAGCTTCAGGTCATATGAGCTTCTCTAGATAGTCCCAATAAGGATCTGGGGAGGCAGGTTTTAGTTATCAGTGGCACTAGTTGAAGAGGGTGGGAGAAAAATTGTAAATGTTATTTTGGAGAGTTGCAACCAGATATTGGAGGAAACTAGAAGAATTGAGAACCCACAAGGGTGTGCTATAGTTTTATAGTGAAACAAAATTTCTCTCTACAATTACCCCCCCCACACACACACACACACAGACACACACCTTCATTTGGCTTGATTATTTGCATAAATGCAGCAAGAATGGTAATTGACCACACAGGCCTTTTTTTTTTTTAAAGCAGTTTTGTTTTTTTAAAAGATTTTATTTTTTTCCTTTTTCTCCCCAAAGCCCCCCAGTACATAGTTGTACATTCTTCGTTGCGGGTCCTTCTAGTTGTGACATGTGGGATGCTGCCTCAGCGTGGTTTGATGAGCAGTGCCATGTCCGCGCCCAGGATTCGAACCAGCGAAACACTGGGCCGCCTGCAGTGGAGCGCGCGAACTTAACCACTCGGCCACAGGGCCAGCCCCCACAGAGGCCTTTTTGAGTTTGCTTTACTGGAACTTTTGTAAAGTAACTCAGATTTGACTTTTTAAAAGCCTCTTGAGCCTAGAAAGCCAAGCCAAGAACTCGCCACCATATTGTGCCTTCAATACCTATAGATTTGGGTGAATTCCCTCTTCTTAAGGTCCCGGAGTTATCTTATAGTTCCTATCCCTTACAGGAAGTGGTCTTCTTTACTCACTTATAAGGCTGGGAACACTGTAACTCAGGCGCCCAGCCAGTTTTCCGAGGCCTTGGCTCCATAATATCAACCTTAGTTCCTTAAACCTGTATGGTCATATCTAATTCTATTCATCATTTTCAAATATGACATTCCAGTCAAAGTTGGGTTTTTTTTTTACTATATTTTAATATTTTATTTTTTTTATTGTGGTAACATCGGGTTATAAGCTTATATAAATTTCAGGTGTACATCATTGTATTCTGATTCCTGCGTAGATTACATCATGTTCAACGCCCAAAGGCTAATTACAATCCATCACCACAACACATGTGCCTAATCACCCCTTCACCCCCCTCCCTACCCCTTCCCCTCTGGTAACCAGCAATCCACTCTCTGTCTCTAGGTGTTTGCTTGTCATTTTATCTTCCACTTTTGAGTGAGATCATATGGTATTTGACTTTCTCCCTCTGACTTATTTTGCTTAGCATAATAAGGTCCATTCATATTGTCACAAATGGCCAGATTTCATCGTTTTTTATGGCTGAGTAGTATTCCACTGTGTATATATACCACATCTTCTATATCCATTCGTCCCATGATGGGCACCTAGGTTGCTTCCAAGTCTTGGCTATTGTGAATAATGCTGTGATGAATATAGGGGTGCATGTATCTTTACACATTCATGTTTTCACACTCTTTGGATAAATACCCACAGTGGAACAGATGGATCGTATGGTAGTTCTCTTCTTAATTTTTTCAGGAATCTCTATACTGTTTTCCATAGTGGCTGCACCAGTTCGCATTCCCACCAGCAGTGTATGAGGGTTCCCTTCTCTCCACCTCCTCTCCAACACCTATTGTTTCCTGTCTTCTCAATTATAGCCATTCTGGTGGGAGTGCGGTGATATCTCATTGTGGTTTTGATTTGCATTTCCCTGATAGTTAATGATGTTGAACATCCTTTCATGTGCCTGTTGGGTGTCTGTATATTTTCTTTTGCAAAATGTCTGTTCATATCTTTTGCCCAATTTTCATTTGGGTTTATAGTTTTCTTGTTGTTGAGATGTATGAGTTCTTTATATATTTTGGATATGAACTCCTTATCAGATATGTGGTTTGCAAATATTTTCTCCCAGTTGGTGGGTTGTCTTTTCATTTTGTTTGTGGCTTCCATTGCCTTGCAGAAGCTCTTTAGTCTGATGAAGCCCCATTTTTTAATTTTTTCTTTTGTTTCCCTTGCCCAAGTAGACATGGCATTTGAAAAGATCCTTCTAAGACCGATGTCAATGAGTGTACTGCCTATATTTTCTTCTAGGAGTTTTATGGTTTCACGTCTTACCTTCAAGTCTTTAATCCATTTTGCATTAATTTTTGTATATGGCAAAAGATAATGGTATACTTTCATTCTTTTGCATGTGGGCTCTCCAGTTTTCCCAACACCATTTACTGAAGAGACTTTCCTTTATCCATTGTGTATTCTTGGCTCCTTTGTTGAAGATTAGCTGTCATTGATGTGTGGTTTTATTTCTGGGCTTTCAATTCTGTTCCATCGACCTGTGCATCTGTTTTTGTACCAGTGCAATGCTGTTTTGATTACTATAGCTTTGTAGTATACTTTGAAGTCAGGGATTGTGATGCCTCCAGCTTTGTTCCCTTTTTCTCAGGATTGCTTTAGCTATTTGGGGTCTGTTGTTGCCGCATTTGAATTTTAGGATTCTTCGTTCTATTTTCGTGAAGAATATCATTGGGACTCTGGTTGGGATTGCATTGAATCTGTAGATCGCTTTAGGTAGTATGGACATTTTAACTATGTTTATTCTTCCAACCCATGTGCATGGAATATCTGTCCATTTCTTTGTGTCGTCATCAATTTATTTCAATAGTATCTTGTAGTTTTCATTGTATAGGTCTTTCACCTCCTTAGTTAAATTTATTCCTAGATATTTTATTCTTTTTGTGGCGATTGGAAATGGGATTGTATTCTTGAGTTCTTTTTCTGCTAGTTCATTATTAGAGTATAGAAATGCCACTGATCTTTGTAAGTTGATCTTGTACCCTGCAACTTTGCTGTAGTTGTTGATTATTTCTAATAGTTTTCTGATGAATTCTTTAGGGCTTTCTATATATAAAATCATGTCATCCGCAAACATCAAGAGTTTCACTTCTTCCTTGCCAATTTGGACACCCTTTATTCCTTTTTCTTGCCTAATTGCTCTGGCCAAAACGTCCAGTACTATGTTGAATAAGAGTGGCGAGAGTGGGCACACTTTTCTTGTTCCTGTTCTCAGAGGGATGGCTTTCAGTTTTTCTCCATTGAGTATGGTGTTGGCTGTGGGTTTGTCATATACGGCCTTTATTATGTTGAGGTACTTTCCTTCTATACCCATTTTATGGAGAGTTTTTATCATAAATGGATGTTGGATCTTGTCAAATGTTTTCTCTGCCTCTATTGAGATGATCATGTGGTTTTCATTCCTCGTTTTATTAATGTGTTGTATCACTTTGATTCATTGGTGGATGTTGACCCATCCCTGCATCCCTGGTATAAATCCCACTTGATCATGGTGTATGATCCTTTTAATGTATTGCTGTATTCAGTTTGCCAATATTTTGTTGAGGATTTTTGCATCTACGTTCATCAGCGGTATTGACCTGTAATTTTCCTTCTTCGTGTTGCCCTTGTCTGGCTTTTGGATCAGGGTGATGTTGGCCTCGTAAAATGTGTTAGGAAGTGTTCCGTCTGCTTCAGTTTTTTGGAATAGTTTGAGAAGGATATTAAATCTTCTTTGAATGTTTGGTAGAATTCTCCAGAGAAGCCATCTGGTCCTGGACTTTTATTTTGTGGGAAGTGTTTGATTCCTCTTTCAATCTCTTTGCTTGTGATCAGTCTATTCAGATTCTCTTTCTTCTTGATTCAGTTTTGGGAGGTTGTATGAGTCTAAGAATTTATCCATTTATTCTAGATTGTCCAATGTGTTGGCATATAGCTTTTCATAGTATTCTCCTATTGGTAACTGGTAACTGTTGTAATTTCTCTTCTTCCACTTCTGATTTTATTTATTTGAGCCTTCTCTCCTTTTTCTTAGTGAGTGTGGCTAAGGATTTGTCAATTTTGTTTATCTTCTCAAAGAACCAGCTCTTAGTTTCATTGATCTTTTCTCCTGTTTTTTGTTTTTTGGGTTCTTTTTGGTCTCTATTTAATTTATTTCTGCTCTAATTCTTATTATTTCTCTCCTTCTGCTGACTTTGGGCTTTGTTCTTCTTTTTCTAGTTCTGGTAGGTGCAGTTGAAGATTGCTTATTTGAGATTTTTCTTGTTTGTTAAGGTGGGCCTGTATTGCTGTGAATTTCCCACTTAGGACCACTTTTCCTGCATCCCATATGAGTTGGTTTGGTGTATTTTCATTTTTATTTCTCTCCAGATACGTTTTGATTTCTCCTTCAATTTCTTCAATGATCCATTGGTTGTTCAGTAGCATGTTGTGTAGGCTCCACATATTTGTGACCTTCCCAGCTATTTTCTTGTAGTTGATTTTTAGTTTCACAGCATTATGGTCGGAAAAGAGGCTTGATAGGATTTCAATCTTCTTAAATTTTTTGAGGCTTGCCTTGTTTCCCAACATATAGTCTATCTTTGAGAATGTTCCATGTGCACTTGAGAAGAATGTGTATTCCGCTGTTTTGGGATGGAGTGTTCTATATATATATATATATTAATTCCATCTGATCTAGGTTTTCATTTAAGTCCGCTATTTCCTTGTTGGCTTTCTGTCTGGATGACCTATCCATTGGTGTGAGTGGGGTTTTAAGGTCCCCTACTACTATTGTGTTGCTGTTAATATCTCTTTATAGGTTTGTTAATAGTTGCTTTATGTACTCTGGTGCTCCTGTGTTGGGCGCACATATATTTATGTGTTTATGTCCTCTTGGTGGAATGTCCCTCTTTTCATTATATACTGCCCCTCTTTGCCTCTTATTGCCTTTTTTATCTTGAAGTCTGCTTTGCCTGATATAATTATGGCAACACCTGCTTTCTTTTGGTTGCCATTAGCTAGGAGTATCGTCTTCCATCCCTTCACTCTGAGTCTGTGTTTGTCTTTAGAGCTGAGGTGTGTTTCTTGGAGGAAGCATAATGTTGGGTCCTGCTTTTTAATCCTTCCAGCCACTCTGTGTCTTTTGATTGGAGAATTCTTTACATTTACGGTGATTATTGATATGTGAGGGCTTAATGCTGCCATTATATCACTTGTTTTCTGGTTGCTCTGTATTTCCCTTCTTTCTCAGCCCATGTATTTTAGACTGCCAATTTAGTTTGGTAGTTCTCTATGATGGTTTTCTCAGTTTTCTCTTTATTTATCATTTGTGTCTCTGTTCTGATTGTTTAGTGGTTACTGTGAGGTTTGTGTAAAAAATCTCGTAGATGAGATAGTCCTTTTTCTGATAGCTCTTATTTCCTTAGTGTAAGCAGGTTCCATTCCTTTTCTCTTCCCCTTCTGAGTTATTATTGTCACAAATTATTGTTTTGTGTTGTGAGTTTGTGACTAAATTGATGTGTTTCTAGGTTTTTTATGCTTTCCTTCCTTGTATCTTTTATGTTATAATTAAGGGTTTGGTAACCTGTCCTGATAGAGAGCTGGCATTTTCTGATTTTGTCTGCCTATTTATCTCCTTGCTCAAGGCTTTGTAAACCCTTTCTTGATTTTTTCCTCAGGTACAAGGGCCTTCTTGATCATTTCTTGAAGGGGGGGTCTTGTGGCAATGAACTCCCTCGGCTTTTGTTTATCTGGGGAAGGTTTTATTTCTCCATCATGTCTGAAGGATCATTTCCCTAGATCGCATATTCTTGGATAAAAGGTTTTGTCTTTCAGAATTTTGAATATATCATTCCACTCTCCCCTAGCCTGTAAGGTCTCTGCTGAGAAATCTGCTGAAAGCCTGATAGGGTTTCCTTTGTAAGTTATTTTTTTCTGCCTGGCTGCCCTTAATGTTTTTTCTTTATCGTTGACTTTGCCAGTTTTACTAATATATTTCTTAGAGAAGATCTTTCTACATTGGTATAATCAGAAGTCCTGTTAGCTTATTTTACTTGAAAATTCAGCCCCTTACCCAGGTTTGGGAAGGTCTCAGCTATTGTTTCTTTCAACAAGCTCTCTTCTCCATTCTCCCTCTCTTTTCACTTTGGAATACCTATAATCTTATGTGACAGTACCTAATTGAGTTCAGAAATTTCTCCAAGAATTTCTTCAGTTTTTCAAAATCTTAGCTGTTACTCCTCCTCCACCTGAACAATTTCTATATTTCTATCCTCTAAATCAGTGACTTTCTCCTCCATATCATCAGCTCTATTGTTTACAACCTTCCAAATCTGGATCACGAAGAAGTAGATGATTTGAATAGGACCAGTCACCAGTAAGGAGATTGAAGCAGTAATCAGAAACCTCCAAAGAATAAAAGTCCAGGATCAGATGGCTTCTCTGGTGAGTTCTACCAAACATTCGAAGAAGTCTTAATATCTGTCCTTCTCAAACTGTTTCAAAAAATTGAAGAGGAGGGGAGGCTCCTAACTCATTCTACAAAGCCAACATTATCCTGATACCAAAACCACACAATGACGACACAAAGAAAGAAAGTTACAGGCCAACATCACTGATGAACATCAATGCAAAAATCCTCAACCAAATACTAGCAAATTGAATGTAACAATACATTAAGAAGAGAATACACCATGGGGCTGGCCTGGTGGCACATCAGTTAAGTTCACATGCTCCACTTTGGCAGCCCTGGGTTTGCCAGTTTTGATCCCAGGTGCAGACATTGCACCACATGGCAACCCATGCTGTGGTAGGCATCCCACATATAAAGTAGAGGAAGATGGGCATGGATGTTACTTCAAGGCCAGTCTTCCTCAGCAAAAAGAGGAGGATTGGTTGCAGATGTTAGCTCAGGGCTAATCTTCCTAAAAAAAAGAGCATACATCATGATCAAGTGGGTTTTATTCCATGGATGCAGGGGTGGTTCAACATCCACAAATCAATCAATGTGATACACCACATTTACAAAATGAGGAATAAAAATCACATGATCATCTCTATAGATGCAGAGAAAGCATTTGGCAAGGTACAGAATTCACTCACGATAAAAACTCTAAATAAAATTTGTATGGAAGGTAAATACCTCAACATAACAAAGGCCATATATGACAAACCCACAGCTAATATCATTCTCAATGGAGAAAAACTGAAAAGTATCCCTTTAAGAACAAGAACCAGAAAAGCATGCTCACTTTCACCACTCTCATTTAAAATAGTATTGGAAGTCAGAGCCAGAGCAATCGGGCAATAAATAGAAATAAAAGGGATCCAAATTTGAAGAGAAGAAGTGGGATTGTTACCATTTTTTGATGGCATGATTTTATGTGTAGAAAACCCTAAAGAATCCACTAAAAAAAACTTTTAGACACAATACATGAATACAGTCAAGTCCAGCATGAAAAATCAACATACAAAAATCAGTAGCATTTATATACACTAACAACAAAGTAGCAGAAAGAGAAATTAAGAATATTATCCCATTTACAATTGCAACAAGAAGAATAAAATACCTAGGAATAAACTTATCCAAAGACGTGAAATATGTACGCTAAAAACTATGAAACATCATTGAAAGAAATTGAAGAAGACACAAAGAAATGGAAAGATATTCTGTTCTCTTGGATTGGAAGAATTAACCTTTTTAAAATGTCTGTACTTCCTAAAGTAATCTATAAATTCAATGCAATTCCTATCAAAGTTCCAACAACATTTTTCACAGAAATAGAACAAAGAATGCTAAAATTTAAGTGGAACAACAAAAGACCCCGAATAGCCAAAGGAATTCTGAGGAAAAAGTAGAAACCTGGAGGTATCACATTCCCTGATTTCAAAATGTACTACACAGCTATAGTAACCAAAACAGCATGGTACTGGCACGGAAACAGACACAGAGATCAATCAAACAGAATCAAGAGCCAAGAAATCAACCCACACATATGTGGACAGCTAACTTTTGACAAGGGAGCCAAGAGCATACAATGGAGAAAGGAGAGTCTCTTCAATAAGTGGTGTTGGGAAAACGACAGCCATTATCTTACACCAGGCACAAAAATCAACTTAAAATGGATTAAAGCTTTGAATGCAAGCCCTGAAACCATGAAACTTCTAGAAGAAAACATAGGCAGCATGCTCATTGACATCAGCCCTAGCAGCATATTTTCCAGTACCAAGTCTGACTGGGCAAGGGAAACAAAAGAAAAAATAAACAAGTGGGACTACATCAAATTAAAAAAGCTTCTGCACAACAAAGGAAACCATCAACAAAATGAAAAGACAACCTAACAATTGGAAGAAGATATTTTCAAACCATCTATCAGATAATGGGTTAACATTCACCATATACAAATAACTCATACGTCTCAACAACAAAAAAACCCAACAACCCAATTTAAAAATGGGCAAAAAATCTGAACAGAGATTTCTCCAAAGATGATACACAGATGGCCAACAGGCACATGAAAACGCATTCAACATCAGTAACTATCAGGGAAACGAAAATCGCCAGTACAATGAGATATGACCTCACTCTGGTCAGAATGGCTATAATTAACAAGACAGGAAGCAAAAAGTGTTGGACAGGATGTGGAGAGAAGGGAACACTCATACACTGCTGGTGGGAGTGCAAACTGGTGCAGCCTCTATGGAAAACAGTGTGGAGTATCCTCAGAAAATTAAGAACAGATCTACCGTACGATCCAGCTATTCCACTGCTGGGTATTTATCCAAATAGCTTGAAAACACAGATGCCTAAAGATACATTCATCCCTTTGTTCATCATAGCATTATTCACCATAGCCAAGGTTTGGATGCAACCTAGGTGCCCATGAAGGGACAAATGGATAAAGAAGATGTGGTATATATACACAATGGAATACTACTCAGCCATAAGAAATTATGAAATCTGGCCATTTGTGACAGCATGGATGGACCTTGAGGGTATTATGCTAAGTGAAATGTCAGAGGGAGAAAGTTAAATACCATATGATCTCACTCATAAGTAGAAGACAAAAACAACGACACACAAACACATAGCAACAGAGATTGGATTGGTGGTTACCAGAGGGGAAGGGGGAGGGAGGAGGGTGAAAGAAGTGATTAGGCTCACATGTGTGGTGATGGATTATAATTAGTCTTTGGGTGGTGAACATGATGTAATCTACACAGAATTCGAAATATGATGTACATCTGAAAGTTACATAATGTTATAATCCAATGTTACTGCTATAAAAGTAAAAATTAAAATAAAAAAACAAAACTTTCAGCTATCCAAACCTCCTCCTTCCCTGAAGGCCCCAAATAGAAGAGTTGTCCTGGGCAATCCTATTTGCCATTTATCTCATTCTTAAAAATAAGGAGGGTGTCTGGGTGTAGGTAGAGCATAAATTAAACTTTGTAGTTGTTTTAACTCTGGATATATGAGAACTTAATATTAAAGATATTAGGAAGTGTCAAATCATTTGAATAGATGAGTGAAGAAACTCAGAATTATGTGTGACTATTGTAAAAAGCCTAGATTTTGATAATTAATATTAGACAAACAAATTAATTAATATTTACAAGCAAAAGTACAGGGGATGGCCCAGCGGCATAGCAGTTAAGTTTACACTCTGCTTCAGTGGCCTGGGGTTCACCAGTTCAGATCCCAGGCGCAGACCTACACACCACTTATCAAGCTGCACCGTGGCAGGCATCTCACATATAAAGCAGAGGAAGATGGGCACAGATGTTAGCGCAGGGCCAATCTTCTTCAGCAAAAAGAGGAGGATTGGTGGTGGATGTTAGCTCAGGGCTAATCTTCCTCAAAAAAACAAGGAAAAAAACTACAGGCTTTGAAGTCATACACAGACCTGAACTTAAAGCCTGGCTCCACCATTTGGTTACTATGAATTTTTGGCAAGTTAATTTCACATAATTGAGCCTCGGTTTCCTTCTCTGTAAACTGGGAAGTGTCTACTGACGGATGACTGGATAAAGAAAATGTGGTATACACACACGATGGACTATATTTCAGCCATGAAAAAGAATGAAATCTTGCCATTTGTGACCACATGGATGGACCTTGAGGGCATTATGCTAACAAAATAGGTCAGACAGGGAAATACCGTAAGATCTCACTCACATGTGGAATCTAAAAAAAAAAAAAAAAAAAACTGATGGAAAAAAACGAATTGTATTTTGTTTTTTACGTAATTGTTTTCTTCGTGTCCAGAATTTCTGTTTTTTAATATTCTCAATCTCCTTGGTGAACTATTCCTTCTGCTCATTAATTTTATTGCTGAGATCATTTAACTGTCTTTCTGAATTTTCTTGGAGCTCATTGAGCTTCTTTATGATGTCTTTTGAATTCTCTGCCATTTACAGCATAAATTTCTGTGACTTTAGGATTGGTATTTGGAGACTTGTCATTTTCCTTCTGCTCCGTATTGTTACTGTAGTTTTCATATTTTTTGATGAACTGATCCTTTACTAGGGCCTTTTTAATAGTATCAGGTAGCACATTCCACCTATCACCTCTGAGGTGGGCAGGAGCTGTGTTTTCTGAACCTGCTGCGTGCTAGAAGATGTGCCAGTAGGGCTCATCTGCATTTGCCCACTGTCGGCAGCTGCTTGGCAGGTCACACATACATGCCCAGGTGCTCTTGTGTGGGACCACTGCATTGGCATGGGACCAGCTGAGCTGGTGCACTAGGCAGGACAGGATGAGCACTTTCTTTCACGTGCGCAGACTGGCTGTGTGCTCACAGGTGGTTCACCTGAGCTGCTGCACTTGATGGGGCTCCTTTGCAGGGGCTAAGCTGCACCATTCAGTAGAGAGCATTCCTGGGGGAGGGGCCACCATGGCACCATTGATGTTCCCACTGCCAGGTTGCAACTCCAAATTCAAAGGCATTCAAATGCAGGCTTGTCTGCCCCCAGCCTCCTCTTTCAGTCATGAACCAGCTGCTGTGTGAGGACCCACGACCTAGATTGCTGCCACCAGGAAAGGTGGAGGGATCTGCTCACCTCTCTACCCTGCCTCCCAGGTATCCCATCCCCTCACCTTCAGATGTATGGCTGTGTGGATCTCTCAGCTGTCCTATTGTGCTTTTTAGGGAATCCTCTGTTGGTTAATGAATGTCCATTTAGTTGTAACTTAAAGGGGAGAGACTAAGGAAACAATTCACTCTGCTATGATGCTGATGTCACTTTCTGGTCATTTTCTTCTTTCTATTGTGGCATTTTCTTTCTCACTTAAAGAAGTCCATTTAACATTTCTTGTAAGGCTGATTTAGTTGTGATGAACTCCTTTAGTTTTTTTCTTGCCGGAAAACTCTTTATTTCTCCTTCCATCATGAATGATAAACTTAAACTTGACAGGTAGAGTATTCTTATTTGTAGGCTTTTTCCTTTCAGCACTTTGAATATTTCATGCCACTCCCTTCTAGCCCATAAAATTTCTGTTGAGAAGTCAGGTGATAGCCTTATGGGGTTTCCCTTCATCATAACGTGTTGCTTTTCTCTCACAGCTTTTAAGATTCTCTCTTTACATTTAGTTATCGATGTTTCAATTATAGTGTGTCTTTGTGTGGGCCTCTCTGGGTTCATCCTGTTTGGTACTCTCTGTGCTTCCTCTACCTGGATGTCTGTTTCTTTCCCCAGGCTAGGGAAGTTTTCAGCTGTTATTTCTTCAAATAAGTTCTCTGGCCTTTTATTTCTCTCTTCTCTGGGACACCTATAATACAAATGTCAGTACGCTTGATGTTGTCCTGGAGGTCCCTTAAACTCTCCTTATTATTTTTAATGTTTTTTTCTGGTCAGCTTGGATGATTTTCTCTACTCTGTCGTCCAGATTGCTGATCCATTCTTCTGTGTCATCTACTCTGCTGTGGTTTCCCTATAGTGAATTTTTCATTTCCATTATTGTATTATTCAGCTCTGTTTGGTTCTTTTTTATGTTTTCTAATTTCTTGTTGAAGTTCTCACTTTGTTCATCTTTTCTTCTCCTGAGTTCAGTGAGCATTCTTAAGACCATTATTTGTACTCTTCATCAGGTAGATTGTTTATTTTGCTGAGTTTAGTTTTGGTCTTTAGTTTAGTTTAGTTTAGTTCTTTTTCTGAAGATTTGTCATGTTCTTTTATTAGGAACATATGCCTTTGTCGTCTCATTTTACCTACTTCTCTGTCCTTATTTCTATGTATTAGGTAGATCAGCTACATCTCCTAGTCTTGGAAATGTGGCCTTATTTAGGAGATGTCTTAAGGGGCTCAGCTATGTTCTCCCCTCTTGTCACCCATGCCAAATGCTCCAGGGGTGTCCCCTATGTGGGCTGCATGTGCCCTTCTGTTGTGTTGGGACAGGTGTTGCTGGCATGCAGGTAGGCTGGGCTGGCCCCTGGGCCAGCTCATTGTGAGGCCCTGCCATGTCCATCTACCATGTGCATATTATTGGGCAGGACAAGCCCCCAGCACGGCTGGCTGTGAGGCCTCGTAGTGCACAACTACTGTGGGTTTGCTGGTGAGCAAGTCATGCTCCTGGTGTGGCTGGTGTGCACCTGGCAGTGTTTGCAGCTGTTGCTAGTTTGCTGGTGGGTTGGGCAGGCCTCCAGCATGGGCTGGCTGTGTGTCCTGGCAATGCACAGCCGTCTTGGTTGAGCTGGTGTGTAGGGCAGGCCCCTATTGTGGCTGGGTATGCCACCTGGCATCACAGCTGTTTCTAGCTTATTCTTGGGTTGGGTAGGCCTCCTGCATGGGTTGGCTATGCAGCCCAGTCTGCACAACTGCCTTGGGTGTGCTCCCGGGTTGGTCAGGCCCCCAGTGTGGGCTGGCTGGGTGGCCTCAGGCATGGTCTTGCTTCAGGTGTGCTGGTGGGCAGTGCAGGCTGCCATCACAGCAGTGTGCCACTGTTTCTGATGCTTTGGTGGGTGAGGTAAATGCCCTGTGTACCTGATTGTGAGGCCCATTGGTGAAATTCTGCTGCATGCTCACTGGTGGTGGGGGCAGCCCCTGGGGCAGACTGCCTGCCCCACCTGGTTGTGCTTGATTGCCTTGGGTGCCCTAGTGAGTGGAGCAGGCTGCTGTGCTAACAGACTAGAGGAAAGATTCAAAATGGTGCCTGCCAGTGTCTGTGTCCTCATGGCTGAACTAGATCACAATAATGTCTGCTGCCAGTGTCTCAGTCCCTGGAAAGGGACCCCAGCCACCTCCTGCCTCTCTGGGAAGTGCTCAGAGCTTAGTAAGTGAGTCTATTTTACCAATGAACTATGAACTTTTCCGTCTGGTGTTTTGTTCGGGTTTCTGGGTTGGATGAGTCTGTGCATGGACCCTTTAAGAGGAAGTTTTTCTTTTCCTGAAGTTCTATAGCTTTTCTGGGGTTATTCCTCATTGGTTTTCAAAGCCAGGTGTTTTGAGAGCTTGTCTCTCTTGTGCTGTATCTAAGGGCTGATGTGGCTAATGTGGAGCTCGAATCTCCTGCTCCTCCAGGAAAAGCTCCGTACCTTTGAGTTTGTTCCCAACTGTGAAGCACTGCAGCTAGGGTGTGTTTTATTTTTTCCCTCAGTAGGACTGTTTCTCTGTCTCTTCCACCCCTCTGTGTCTTGTCCCTTGTTGTAGAGGTTCTTTTCATCCAGTATCCAGTTCTCTCAGAGGAAATGGTCCCATATGTAGTTGTAATTTTGTTGTGTCCATGTAAGGGGGCAAGCTCAAGATCCTGTTACACTACCATCTTTCAAACTCCTCCTCTAGACGTCTTTTCTTGAAAGATACCTACTGGGGTGGAAGTCTTTCTTCTTGGCCTTCTGCCTTTATTGGGGATTATTCTCTGACTTTCTGGGCTGGAAGTTCTTCTGGCTCCTTGTTTTGATTGGGGTTTATTCCCTGACTCCTGAACTGGAAGGATTTTTTCTAGCTCCTTGTTTGGTATAGGGTTCACTCCCCTAGTCCTGGGCTGTAAAAAATTTTTTCCTGGCTTTTTGTGGAGTGTCTCTGTTCTATTTGTTCCTTCTTTTCCAATGGGAACTTCCCAGTTCATTGAAAGCCCCTCCTGAATCTCTGCTGACTATATGTTCTGCCAACTCTGTCCACCACCTTCTTTTTTTTTTTTTTTTTTTTGAGGAAGATTAGCCCAGAGCTAAGATCTGCTGCCAATCCTCCTCTTTTTGCTGAGGAAGACTGGCCCTGAGCTAACATCTGTGCCCATCTTCTTCTACTTTATATGTGGGACGTCTGCCACAGCATGGCTTGACATGAGGTGCATAAGTCTGCACCTGGGATCTGAACCGGCAAACCCCAGGCTGTGCAAGTGGAACATGCGAACTTAACTGCTGCACCACTGGGCTGGCGCCTCACCTCCTTCTTGTTGGCATCACTTTACTGAGGATAATTTGAAACATTTTGGCCTCCTGGGAACCTTGCAATCTCCCCAAGGTGGCTCCTCTAAGACTTCTCCCTTGCTTTCACTCCTCCCACCTTTGTTTACCACCTTTAATCTTTTCTTTGCCACCTTTAATCCTTTGATATGTCCCTCTTTAATTTCCTACCCTCTCCATCCCTCTGTCCATTTCTTCCAGACTTTCCCCTTCCCACTTCAGCCCCTCAGGTCCATACAGTCACTTGAACTTTAGGACCCCTGCCCCTATTTGGTTGTCCAAGGGACTTGGGGTCCACCAAAAGCAACTACCTGATGCTGAAAAGGAAAAGGAAAGAACTAATTGCAAATAGACTGAATATTTTATCCACTCAGATAAATTTGGAGACATCCAGACAACCCCTAGATGTCTCTTCAGCCTAAGAGGTAGTCTACAGCCTCCTTAAGATTATACATCACTACCAAATAAAATCTTAGAAGTCTTCTCCACAAACTTGAGTAAAAAGCATTAGTACTATTAGTTACATATTGAACAGGTAAACTTAACTTGTCCTATTTCATCAAGAAATATAATTCAGATAAAAATAAAAGTGGAGTAAGATGAGAGCCAACTATTTTATATGAACTAGTGACTTTTGTATTACTGTGTCGCCTGATTCATGGTTAAAATTTTACAATGAAAGCTATAAAATCTCTGCATATGTCTGTCTGTATGTGTATGTATGTATTTATATTATGCATATGTGATACTTTTCTATCCACAGATGATATTACCAAAGTAATTTGTAAGATCCCTTAAAAGAGTCCTATTCAAATTGACTTAGAGATAACTAAGTATTTAAATAAATTAAATATTCCTAAAACTACCAGAAATATAGGAAAAAACCCAAATGCTTTTCAAGTTAACATGAGTGGAGAAAGTCTGGTAACTAAGACTATTTTAGTACTGTTGGTTCAATTAAAGTAGCTGCATCTTCTGAGTTATCAGCATTAAGTACAATGTCAGCGTACATTTTTATTCTACCTGGGTTTCCTAGCAAAATAAGGTTAAAATTAGATAATAGAGAAATAACTTGAGATGATGGATAGCTTTTATTGGTGTTATAGTATGTCTGTCTAAAAACAGTTTCCAAAATCTTTTTGCTCACTTGCAACCCTAGAGTTATGCTAACTTAAGTAATAGATATTCATTAAGTGCATGGGACATTTATAAGTAAACTAAACTACTGAAACACTAATTACTGAACCTAAGATTAAGTTTATATCTTTTAATCGTTTTGTTTCTATATGACACAGCGAAGCTAAATATATTTGGGTCTATAAATAAACATAAAAAGGTGTACTATACACAGGACATCATCAAGATGGCAGTATAGAAGACCCCAGCCTTCATTGCCTCACAAGGATCAACAATTAGACAGCTATCCATGAAGAAAACCAGCTCTGAGAGAGCACTGGAGTCCACTTAAGAAAATTTAGCAACACAATGGGACATAAAACATGAGAATAACCACACGAAAATAGAAGGAAGAACAGCTTCATTTTGCCTGCATCATCCCATCCCCCAAGCCAACATTGCTCATCACCATGAGGGACTTCCCCAGCTAGAAATAGTTTCCCTGATGAGAAAAGGGAGAGTGGAGTGAACAAACAGCTTCCCCAGCCTTTTAGGTCACTGCAAGAAGAACCCGCTTTGCCACTCAGAGACTGACAAAGCTGAGACATATAGATGTGGCTAGGAACAAGGAAAAGCAGAGGCTACCAGAATCAGCTATGCAGCAGGAAAGACCATGCTTCCTAGTAACTTGCTCTGAAGAAGACCCCTTCAGCTGCTTTCACCACTGAAGAAAACAATGGCCAGCACAGCTACCACAGACCCCTGCAAATTTTGCTAGTTTTTTCCCCACAGGTATTCACATTTGAGCACCAGCTACCTGAGTCCCTCCCCGCTCCCTCACCTCCCCCATGCCAGAGCCTGGGACTTGCACCAGCAGCCACCCAAAACCTCTGCTACTGCATAACACCAGCCTAGACCCCTTCAGCTGGCCCCCACTACCATGAAGATGCTTGGGGTCAGCCCCTCCTGATGTGAAAATGCATGCTAACAGCCTAAAACACATCACTATCTTCCACTGCCACGTGTGTACCTGTGGCAAGAACTTGCAACCATGCAGGTGCATGGCGAGAGCCAAGGCCTCTACAACTACTTGTGGGCGCAGAATTGGTTCATTCTCCTGTCACTGGCCCGCACCTCTGTAATCACTTGCAGCTAGCCCCATCAGCTGTGCACCTGCATGCCCCTGGCCTGACTCTCAATATTGACCTCTGCTGCTATGTGCCTATGGCAAGGCCCAGGAGCCACAGCAGTGCATGCCAACAGCCAGGGCCCCAGCAATGGCCAGTGTACCCACATATGGCCCCAGACCTTGCTGCTACTCCCTGGTCCCCACCACTACATGTGTGTCCTCAGCCCCTGCCACTACACAGGAAAATTTGTATGGTCCCTGCTGCTGAATGCGTGTACCCTGCTGGCTCTGGCCACCACTCATGTCTTTCCTGGTCCTTAGCCACTGGACCTGGAGTCACTGCTGAGGACCCCAACAGCCCTTGAAGATTCTGTGAGTGCCCCACTGTCCTTGACAAAGAAGAGGAAGTTGTTGATTCTGTGGAACCCCACGGCCTAAACTGAAAAGACACCATGCCCCCCTGCAACAGCAGCTGCCACATCTCTCCACTTGGCAACCTGCGCCATTAGGCCAATGGTCACAGCAAGCTGCAAGCTCCAGTGTGCCTCCACCTGCAGGTGAAGGTCTTTCCTTACCAAAGTCAGTCCACAAAGTCTGAAATAAGTGACTGCTTCTTCAAAGGTGAAAACACCTACGCAAGACTACACAGATCATGAAGAATCGGGGAAACAAGATACCACCAAAGGAACACAGTAAACTTCCCAAGGAAATGGAGATAGAGGAATTGCCCAAA
>NW_027227227.1:0-39989 GCF_037783145.1 Equus przewalskii
TTCCGGCTTGTCCCCGAAGTGGTGCTGGTGTAGCGGGCAGGTGATTTTGGCGTGTCCGGCAGGTGGTTCAGGCGAGTTGAGCAGGTGGTTCCGACGTGCTCGGCAGGTGCTTCCGGCGTCTCCGGCACGTGTTTCTGGCACATCTGACAGGTGGTTCCGGCATGCCCGAAAGGTGATTCCGGTCTGTCCGGTAGGTGGTTCCGGCATGCACGGCACGTGGTTCTGGTACGTCTCAGAGGTGGTTGCGTATGCCCAACAGGTGATTCCGGACTGTCCGCCACGTGCTTCTGGCACGTCTGAGAGGTGGTTCCAACATGCCCGGCAGGTCATTCCGGAGAGTCGTCCAAGTGGTTCTGGCATAGCCCGCAGGTGATTTTGGCGTGTCCGGCAGGTTGTTCCGCCGTGCTCGGCAGGTGGTTCAGGCATGGCCGTCACGTGGTTCCAGTCTGTCCAGGACGTGTTTCCAGCTTCTCCGGCAGGTGGTTCTGGTACGTCTGAGAGGTGGTTCCGCCATGGCTGGCAGGTGATCCCGGACTGTCCCCCAGGTGGTTCTGGCATAGCCAGCAGTTGATATTGGCCTGTCCGGCAGGTGGTTCCAGCGAGTCGAACAGGTGGCTCCGGCGTGCTCGGCAGGTGGTTCCGGTCTGTCCGGTAGGTGATTCCGGCGTGTCCGGCACGTGCTTCCGGCACGTCTGAGAGGTGGTTCCGGCATGCGCGACAGGTGGTTTCGGAGTGTCCGCCAGGTGGTTCTGGCGTACCCGGCAGGTGATTTTGGCGTGTCCGGCAGGTGTTTCTGGCGAGTCGAGCAGGTGGCTCCGGCATGCTCGGCAGGTGCTTCCGGCGTCTCCGGCACGTGGTTCTGGTGTGTCTGAGAGCTGGTTCCGGCATGTCCGGCAGATGATTCCGGAGTGTCCGCCAAGTGGTTCTGGCATACCCGGCTGGTGATTTGGGCATGTCAGGTAGGTGGTTCCGGTGAGTCGAGCAGGTGGCTCCGGCGTGCTCGGCAGGTTGTTCAGACGGGTCTGGCAGGTGTTTTCCGTCTGTTCGGGGTGTGGTTCCAGCATCTCATGAACACGTTTCTGGCACGTCTGAGATGTGGTTCCAGCCGGCCCGACAGGTGTTTCCGCAGTGTCCGCCAAGCGGTTCTGGCGTAGTTGGCAGGTGATTTTGGCATGACCGGCAGGTGGTTCCAGCAAGCCCGGCAGGTGATTCCAAAGTGTTCACCAACTGGTTGTGGCGTAGCCGGCAGGTGATTTTTGCGTGTCCGGCAGGTGGTTCTGGCGAGTCGAGCAGGTGGTTCCGGCGTGCTCGGCAGGTGCTTCCGGGGTCATTGGCACGTGGTTCTGGCATGTCTGAGAGGTGGTTCCTGCATGCCCGGCAGGTGATTCCGGAGTGTTCGCCAAGTGGTTCTGGCATAGTCGGCAGGTGATTTTGCATGTCCAGCGGTCGTTCCGGCGGGTCGAGCCGGTGGTTCCGGCGTGTCCGGCAGGTGGTTCCGGTCTGTCCGGCAGGTGGTTCTGTGGTGTCCGGCACGAGGTTCAGTCTGAGAGGCTGTGCCGGCATGCCCCTCACGTGATTCCGGCTTGTCCCCGAAGTGGTGCTGGTGTAGCGGGCAGGTGATTTTGGCGTGTCCGGCAGGTGGTTCAGGCGAGTTGAGCAGGTGGTTGCGACGTGCTCGGCAGGTGCTTCCGGCGTCTCCGGCACGTGTTTCTGGCACATCTGACTGGTGGTTCCGGCATGCCCAAAAGTTGATTCCGGTCTGTCCGGTAGGTGGTTCCGGCGTGCACGGCACGTGGTTCTGGTACGTGTCAGAGGTGGTTGCGTATGCCCAACAGGTGATTCCGGACTGTCCGCCACGTGCTTCTGGCACGTCTGAGAGGTGGTTCCAACATGCCCGGCAGGTCATTTCGGAGAGTCGTCCAAGTGGTTCTGGCGTAGCCCGCGGGTGATTTTGGCGTGTCCGGCAGGTGGTTCCGCCGTGCTCGGCAGGTGGTTCAGGCATGGCCGTCACGTGGTTCCAGTCTGTCCAGGACGTGTTTCCAGCTTCTCCGGCAGGTGGTTCTGGTACGTCTGAGAGGTGGTTCCACCATGGCTGGCAGGTGATCCCGGACTGTCCCCCAGGTGGTTCTGGCATAGCCAGCAGTTGATATTGGCCTGTCCGGCAGGTGGTTCCAGCGAGTCGAACAGGTGGCTCCGGCGTTCTTGGCAGGTGGTTCCGGTCTGTCCGGTAGGTGTTTCCGGCGTGTCCGGCACGTGCTTCCGGCACGTCTGAGAGGTGGTTCCGGCATGCGCGGCAGGTGATTCCGTAGTGTCCGCCAGGTGGTTCTGGCATACCCGGCAGGTGATTTTGGCGTGTCCGGCAGGTGTTTCTGGCGAGTCGAGCAGGTGGCTCCGGCATGCTCGGCAGGTGCTTCCGGCGTCTCCGGCACTTGGTTCTGGTGTGTCTGAGAGCTGGTTCCGGCATGTCTGGCAGATGATTCCGGAGTGTCCGCCAAGTGGTTCTGGCATACCCAGCAGGTGATTTTGGCGTGTCAGGGAGGTGGTACCGGTGAGTCGAGCAGGTGGTTCCGGCGTGCTCAGCAGGTGGTTCAGGCGGTTCTGGCAGGTGGTATCCGTCTGTTCGGGGTGTGGTTCCAGCATCTCATGAACACGTTTCTGGCACGTCTGAGATGTGGTTCCAGCCGGCCCGACAGGTGTTTCCGCAGTGTCCGCCAAGCGGTTCTGGCGTAGTTGGCAGGTGATTTTGGCATGACTGGCAGGTGGTTCCAGCAAGCCTGGCAGGTGATTCCAAAGTGTTCACCAACTGGTTGTGGCGTAGCCGGCAGGTGATTTTTGCGTGATCGGCAGGTGGTTCTGGCGAGTCGAGCAGGTGGTTCCGGCGTGCTCGGCTGGTGCTTCCGGGGTCATTGGCACGGGGTTCTGGCATGTCTGAGAGGTGGTTCCTGCATGCCCGGCAAGTGATTCCGGAGTGTTCGCCAAGTGGTTCTGGCATAGTCGGCAGGTGATTTTGGCATGTCCGGCAGGTGGTTCAGGCGAGTTGAGCAGGTGGTTCCAACGTGCTTGGCAGGTGCTTCCGGCGTCTCCGGCACGTGTTTCTGGCACATCTGACAGGTGGTTCCGGCATGCTCGAAAGGTGATTCCGGTCTGTCCGGTAGGTGGTTCCAGCCTGCACGGCATGTGGTTCTGGTACGTCTCAGAGGTGGTTGCGCATGCCCAACAGGTGATTCCGGACTGTCCGCCACATGGTTCTGGCACGTCTGAGAGGTGGTTCCGGCATGCCCGGCAGGTCATCCCAGAGAGTCCTCCAAGTGGTTCTGGCATAACACGCAGGTGATTTTGGCGTGTCTGGCAGGTTGTTCCGTTGTGCTTGGCAGGTGGTTCAGGCTTGGCCGGCAGGTGGTTCCAGACTGTCCAGGACGTGTTTCCAGCTTCTCCGGCAGGTGGTTCTGGTACGTCTGAGAGGTGGTTCCGCCATGGCTGGCAGGTGATTCCGGACCGTCCCCCAGGTGGTTCTGGCATAGCCAGCAGTTGATATTGGCCTGTCCGGCAGGTGGTTCCAGCGAGTCGAACAGGTGGCTCCGGCGTGCTCGGCAGGTGGTTCCGGTCTGTCCGGTAGGTGATTCCGGCGTGTCCGGCACGTGCTTCCGGCACGTCTGAGAGGTGGTTCCGGCATGCGCGACAGGTGGTTTCGGAGTGTCCGCCAGGTGGTTCTGGCGTACCCGGCAGGTGATTTTGGCGTGTCCGGCAGGTGTTTCTGGCGAGTCGAGCAGGTGGCTCCGGCATGCTCGGCAGGTGCTTCCGGCGTCTCCGGCACGTGGTTCTGGTGTGTCTGAGAGCTGGTTCCGGCATGTCCGGCAGATGATTCCGGAGTGTCCGCCAAGTGGTTCTGGCATACCCGGCTGGTGATTTGGGCATGTCAGGTAGGTGGTTCCGGCGAGTCGAGCAGGTGGTTCCGGCGTGCTCGGCAGGTGCTTCCGGGGTCATTGGCACGTGGTTCTGGCATATCTGAGAGGTGGTTCCGGCATGCCCGGCAGGTGATTCCGGAGTGTTCACCAAGTGTTTCCGGCGTAGCCGGCAGGTGATTTTGCATGTCCAGCGGTCGTTCCGGCGGGTCGAGCCGGTGGTTCCGGCGTGTCCGGCAGGTGGTTCCGGTCTGTCCGGCAGGTGGTTCTGTGGTGTCCGGCACGAGGTTCAGTCTGAGAGGCTGTGCCGGCATGCCCCTCACGTGATTCCGGCTTGTCCCCGAAGTGGTGCTGGTGTAGCGGGCAGGTGATTTTGGCGTGTCCGGCAGGTGGTTCAGGCGAGTTGAGCAGGTGGTTGCGACGTGCTCGGCAGGTGCTTCCGGCGTCTCCGGCACGTGTTTCTGGCACATCTGACTGGTGGTTCCGGCATGCCCAAAAGTTGATTCCGGTCTGTCCGGTAGGTGGTTCCGGCGTGCACGGCACGTGGTTCTGGTACGTGTCAGAGGTGGTTGCGTATGCCCAACAGGTGATTCCGGACTGTCCGCCACGTGCTTCTGGCACGTCTGAGAGGTGGTTCCAACATGCCCGGCAGGTCATTTCGGAGAGTCGTCCAAGTGGTTCTGGCGTAGCCCGCGGGTGATTTTGGCGTGTCCGGCAGGTGGTTCCGCCGTGCTCGGCAGGTGGTTCAGGCATGGCCGTCACGTGGCTCCAGTCTGTCCAGGACGTGTTTCCAGCTTCTCCGGCAGGTGGTTCTGGTACGTCTGAGAGGTGGTTCCACCATGGCTGGCAGGTGATCCCGGACTGTCCCCCAGGTGGTTCTGGCATAGCCAGCAGTTGATATTGGCCTGTCCGGCAGGTGGTTCCAGCGAGTCGAACAGGTGGCTCCGGCGTTCTTGGCAGGTGGTTCCGGTCTGTCCGGTAGGTGTTTCCGGCGTGTCCGGCACGTGCTTCCGGCACGTCTGAGAGGTGGTTCCGGCATGCGCGGCAGGTGATTCCGTAGTGTCCGCCAGGTGGTTCTGGCATACCCGGCAGGTGATTTTGGCGTGTCCGGCAGGTGTTTCTGGCGAGTCGAGCAGGTGGCTCCGGCATGCTCGGCAGGTGCTTCCGGCGTCTCCGGCACTTGGTTCTGGTGTGTCTGAGAGCTGGTTCCGGCATGTCCGGCAGATGATTCCGGAGTGTCCGCCAAGTGGTTCTGGCATACCCAGCAGGGGATTTTGGCGTGTCAGGGAGGTGGTACCGGTGAGTCGAGCAGGTGGTTCCGGCCTGCTCAGCAGGTGGTTCAGGTGGTTCTGGCAGGTGGTATCCGTCTGTTCGGGGTGTGGTTCCAGCATCTCATGAACACGTTTCTGGCACGTCTGAGATGTGGTTCCAGCCGGCCCGACAGGTGTTTCCGAAGTGTCCGCCAAGCGGTTCTGGCGTAGTTGGCAGGTGATTTTGGCATGACTGGCAGGTGGTTCCAGCAAGCCTGGCAGGTGATTCCAAAGTGTTCACCAACTGGTTGTGGCGTAGCCGGCAGGTGATTTTTGCGTGTCCGGCAGGTGGTTCTGGCGAGTCGAGCAGGTGGTTCCGGCGTGCTCGGCTGGTGCTTCCGGGGTCATTGGCACGGGGTTCTGGCATGTCTGAGAGGTGGTTCCTGCATGCCCGGCAAGTGATTCCGGAGTGTTCGCCTAGTGGTTCTGGCATAGTCGGCAGGTGATTTTGCATGTCCAGCGGTCGTTCCGGCGGGTCGAGCCGGTGGTTCCGGCGTGTCCGGCAGGTGGTTCCGGTCTGTCCGGCAGGTGGTTCTGTGGTGTCCGGCACGAGGTTCAGTCTGAGAGGCTGTGCCGGCATGCCCCTCACGTGATTCCGGCTTGTCCCCGAAGTGGTGCTGGTGTAGCGGGCAGGTGACTTTGGCGTGTCCGGCAGGTGGTTCAGGCGAGTTGAGCAGGTGGTTGCGACGTGCTCGGCAGGTGCTTCCGGCGTCTCCGGCACGTGTTTCTGGCACATCTGACTGGTGGTTCCGGCATGCCCAAAAGTTGATTCCGGTCTGTCCGGTAGGTGGTTCCGGCGTGCACGGCACGTGGTTCTGGTACGTGTCAGAGGTGGTTGCGTATGCCCAACAGGTGATTCCGGACTGTCCGCCACGTGCTTCTGGCACGTCTGAGAGGTGGTTCCAACATGCCCGGCAGGTCATTTCGGAGAGTCGTCCAAGTGGTTCTGGCGTAGCCCGCGGGTGATTTTGGCGTGTCCGGCAGGTGGTTCCGCCGTGCTCGGCAGGTGGTTCAGGCATGGCCGTCACGTGGTTCCAGTCTGTCCAGGACGTGTTTCCAGCTTCTCCGGCAGGTGGTTCTGGTACGTCTGAGAGGTGGTTCCGCCATGGCTGGCAGGTGATCCCGGACTGTCCCCCAGGTGGTTCTGGCATAGCCAGCAGTTGATATTGGCCTGTCCGGCAGGTGGTTCCAGCGAGTCGAACAGGTGGCTCTGGAGTTCTTGGCAGGTGGTTCCGGTCTGCCCGGTAGGTGTTTCCGGCGTGTCCGGCACGTGCTTCCGGCACGTCTGAGAGGTGGTTCCGGCATGCGCGGCAGGTGATTCCGTAGTGTCCGCCAGGTGGTTCTGGCATACCCGGCAGGTGATTTTGGCGTGTCCGGCAGGTGTTTCTGGCGAGTCGAGCAGGTGGCTCCGGCATGCTCGGCAGGTGCTTCCGGCGTCTCCGGCACTTGGTTCTGGTGTGTCTGAGAGCTGGTTCCGGCATGTCCGGCAGATGATTCCGGAGTGTCCGCCAAGTGGTTCTGGCATACCCAGCAGGTGATTTTGGCGTGTCAGGGAGGTGGTACCGGTGAGTCGAGCAGGTGGTTCCGGCGTGCTCAGCAGGTGGTTCAGGCGGTTCTGGCAGGTGGTATCCGTCTGTTCGGGGTGTGGTTCCAGCATCTCATGAACACGTTTCTGGCACGTCTGAGATGTGGTTCCAGCCGGCCCGACAGGTGTTTCCGCAGTGTCCGCCAAGCGGTTCTGGCGTAGTTGGCAGGTGATTTTGGCATGACTGGCAGGTGGTTCCAGCAAGCCTGGCAGGTGATTCCAAAGTGTTCACCAACTGGTTGTGGCGTAGCCGGCAGGTGATTTTTGCGTGATCGGCAGGTGGTTCTGGCGAGTCGAGCAGGTGGTTCCGGCGTGCTCGGCTGGTGCTTCCGGGGTCATTGGCACGGGGTTCTGGCATGTCTGAGAGGTGGTTCCTGCATGCCCGGCAAGTGATTCCGGAGTGTTCGCCAAGTGGTTCTGGCATAGTCGGCAGGTGATTTTGGCATGTCCGGCAGGTGGTTCAGGCGAGTTGAGCAGGTGGTTCCAACGTGCTTGGCAGGTGCTTCCGGCGTCTCCGGCACGTGTTTCTGGCACATCTGACAGGTGGTTCCGGCATGCCCGAAAGGTGATTCCGGTCTGTCCGGTAGGTGGTTCCAGCCTGCACGGCCTGTGGTTCTGGTACGTCTCAGAGGTGGTTGCGCATGCCCAACAGGTGATTCCGGACTGTCCGCCACATGGTTCTGGCACGTCTGAGAGGTGGTTCCGGCATGCCCGGCAGGTCATCCCAGAGAGTCCTCCAAGTGGTTCTGGCATAACACGCAGGTGATTTTGGCGTGTCTGGCAGGTTGTTCCGTTGTGCTTGGCAGGTGGTTCAGGCTTGGCCGGCAGGTGGTTCCAGACTGTCCAGGACGTGTTTCCAGCTTCTCCGGCAGGTGGTTCTGGTACGTCTGAGAGGTGGTTCCGCCATGGCTGGCAGGTGATTCCGGACCGTCCCCCAGGTGGTTCTGGCATAGCCAGCAGTTGATATTGGCCTGTCCGGCAGGTGGTTCCAGCGAGTCGAACAGGTGGCTCCGGCGTGCTCGGCAGGTGGTTCCGGTCTGTCCGGTAGGTGATTCCGGCGTGTCCGGCACGTGCTTCCGGCACGTCTGAGAGGTGGTTCCGGCATGCGCGACAGGTGGTTTCGGAGTGTCCGCCAGGTGGTTCTGGCGTACCCGGCAGGTGATTTTGGCGTGTCCGGCAGGTGTTTCTGGCGAGTCGAGCAGGTGGCTCCGGCATGCTCGGCAGGTGCTTCCGGCGTCTCCGGCACGTGGTTCTGGTGTGTCTGAGAGCTGGTTCCGGCATGTCCGGCAGATGATTCCGGAGTGTCCGCCAAGTGGTTCTGGCATACCCGGCTGGTGATTTGGGCATGTCAGGTAGGTGGTTCCGGCGAGTCGAGCAGGTGGCTCCGGCGTGCTCGGCAGGTTGTTCAGACGGGTCTGGCAGGTGTTTTCCGTCTGTTCGGGGTGTGGTTCCAGCATCTCATGCACATGGTTCTGGCACGTCTGAGATGTGGTTCCGGCCGGCCCGACAGGTGTTTCCACAGTGTCCGCCAAGTGGTACTGGCGTAGTTGGCAGGTGATTTTGGCATGACCGGCAGGTGGTTCCAGCAAGCCCGGCAGGTGATTCCGAAGTGTTCCCCAACTGGTTGTGGCGTAGCCGGCAGGTGATTTTTGCGTGTCCGGCAGGTGGTTCTGGCGAGTCGAGCAGGTGGTTCCGGCGTGCTCGGCAGGTGCTTCCGGGGTCATTGGCACGTGGTTCTGGCATATCTGAGAGGTGGTTCCGGCATGCCCGGCAGGTGATTCCGGAGTGTTCACCAAGTGTTTCCGGCGTAGCCGGCAGGTGATTTTGCATGTCCAGCGGTCGTTCCGGCGGGTCGAGCCGGTGGTTCCGGCGTGTCCGGCAGCTGGTTCCGGTCTGTCCGGCAGGTGGTTCTGTGGTGTCCGGCACGAGGTTCAGTCTGAGAGGCTGTGCCGGCATGCCCCTCACGTGATTCCGGCTTGTCCCCGAAGTGGTGCTGGTGTAGCGGGCAGGTGATTTTGGCGTGTCCGGCAGGTGGTTCAGGCGAGTTGAGCAGGTGGTTGCGACGTGCTCGGCAGGTGCTTCCGGCGTCTCCGGCACGTGTTTCTGGCACATCTGACTGGTGGTTCCGGCATGCCCAAAAGTTGATTCCGGTCTGTCCGGTAGGTGGTTCCGGCGTGCACGGCACGTGGTTCTGGTACGTGTCAGAGGTGGTTGCGTATGCCCAACAGGTGATTCCGGACTGTCCGCCACGTGCTTCTGGCACGTCTGAGAGGTGGTTCCAACATGCCCGGCAGGTCATTTCGGAGAGTCGTCCAAGTGGTTCTGGCGTAGCCCGCGGGTGATTTTGGCGTGTCCGGCAGGTGGTTCCGCCGTGCTCGGCAGGTGGTTCAGGCATGGCCGTCACGTGGCTCCAGTCTGTCCAGGACGTGTTTCCAGCTTCTCCGGCAGGTGGTTCTGGTACGTCTGAGAGGTGGTTCCACCATGGCTGGCAGGTGATCCCGGACTGTCCCCCAGGTGGTTCTGGCATAGCCAGCAGTTGATATTGGCCTGTCCGGCAGGTGGTTCCAGCGAGTCGAACAGGTGGCTCCGGCGTGCTCGGCAGGTGGTTCCGGTCTGTCCGGTAGGTGATTCCGGCGTGTCCGGCACGTGCTTCCGGCACGTCTGAGAGGTGGTTCCGGCATGCGCGACAGGTGATTTCGGAGTGTCCGCCAGGTGGTTCTGGCATACCCGGCAGGTGATTTTGGCGTGTCCGGCAGGTGTTTCTGGCGAGTCGAGCAGGTGGCTCCGGCATGCTCGGCAGGTGCTTCCGGCGTCTCCGGCACGTGGTTCTGGTGTGTCTGAGAGCTGGTTCCGGCATGTCCGGCAGATGATTCCGGAGTGTCCGCCAAGTGGTTCTGGCATACCCGGCAGGTGATTTTGGCATGTCAGGGAGGTGGTACCGGTGAGTCGAGCAGGTGGTTCCGGCCTGCTCGGCAGGTGGTTCAGGCGGTTCTGGCAGGTGGTATCCGTCTGTTCGGGGTGTGGTTCCAGCATCTCATGAACACGTTTCTGGCACGTCTGAGATGTGGTTCCAGCCGGCCCGACAGGTGTTTCCGCAGTGTCCGCCAAGCGGTTCTGGCGTAGTTGGCAGGTGATTTTGGCATGACTGGCAGGTGGTTCCAGCAAGCCTGGCAGGTGATTCCAAAGTGTTCACCAACTGGTTGTGGCGTAGCCGGCAGGTGATTTTTGCGTGTCCGGCAGGTGGTTCTGGCGAGTCGAGCAGGTGGTTCCGGCGTGCTCGGCTGGTGCTTCCGGGGTCATTGGCACGGGGTTCTGGCATGTCTGAGAGGTGGTTCCTGCATGCCCGGCAAGTGATTCCGGAGTGTTCGCCTAGTGGTTCTGGCATAGTCGGCAGGTGATTTTGCATGTCCAGCGGTCGTTCCGGCGGGTCGAGCCGGTGGTTCCGGCGTGTCCGGCAGGTGGTTCCGGTCTGTCCGGCAGGTGGTTCTGTGGTGTCCGGCACGAGGTTCAGTCTGAGAGGCTGTGCCGGCATGCCCCTCACGTGATTCCGGCTTGTCCCCGAAGTGGTGCTGGTGTAGCGGGCAGGTGATTTTGGCGTGTCCGGCAGGTGGTTCAGGCGAGTTGAGCAGGTGGTTGCGACGTGCTCGGCAGGTGCTTCCGGCGTCTCCGGCACGTGTTTCTGGCACATCTGACTGGTGGTTCCGGCATGCCCAAAAGTTGATTCCGGTCTGTCCGGTAGGTGGTTCCGGCGTGCACGGCACGTGGTTCTGGTACGTGTCAGAGGTGGTTGCGTATGCCCAACAGGTGATTCCGGACTGTCCGCCACGTGCTTCTGGCACGTCTGAGAGGTGGTTCCAACATGCCCGGCAGGTCATTTCGGAGAGTCGTCCAAGTGGTTCTGGCGTAGCCCGCGGGTGATTTTGGCGTGTCCGGCAGGTGGTTCCGCCGTGCTCGGCAGGTGGTTCAGGCATGGCCGTCACGTGGCTCCAGTCTGTCCAGGACGTGTTTCCAGCTTCTCCGGCAGGTGGTTCTGGTACGTCTGAGAGGTGGTTCCACCATGGCTGGCAGGTGATCCCGGACTGTCCCCCAGGTGGTTCTGGCATAGCCAGCAGTTGATATTGGCCTGTCCGGCAGGTGGTTCCAGCGAGTCGAACAGGTGGCTCCGGCGTTCTTGGCAGGTGGTTCCGGTCTGTCCGGTAGGTGTTTCCGGCGTGTCCGGCACGTGCTTCCGGCACGTCTGAGAGGTGGTTCCGGCATGCGCGGCAGGTGATTCCGTAGTGTCCGCCAGGTGGTTCTGGCATACCCGGCAGGTGATTTTGGCGTGTCCGGCAGGTGTTTCTGGCGAGTCGAGCAGGTGGCTCCGGCATGCTCGGCAGGTGCTTCCGGCGTCTCCGGCACTTGGTTCTGGTGTGTCTGAGAGCTGGTTCCGGCATGTCCGGCAGATGATTCCGGAGTGTCCGCCAAGTGGTTCTGGCATACCCAGCAGGTGATTTTGGCGTGTCAGGGAGGTGGTACCGGTGAGTCGAGCAGGTGGTTCCGGCGTGCTCAGCAGGTGGTTCAGGCGGTTCTGGCAGGTGGTATCCGTCTGTTCGGGGTGTGGTTCCAGCATCTCATGAACACGTTTCTGGCACGTCTGAGATGTGGTTCCAGCCGGCCCGACAGGTGTTTCCGCAGTGTCCGCCAAGCGGTTCTGGCGTAGTTGGCAGGTGATTTTGGCATGACTGGCAGGTGGTTCCAGCAAGCCTGGCAGGTGATTCCAAAGTGTTCACCAACTGGTTGTGGCGTAGCCGGCAGGTGATTTTTGCGTGATCGGCAGGTGGTTCTGGCGAGTCGAGCAGGTGGTTCCGGCGTGCTCGGCTGGTGCTTCCGGGGTCATTGGCACGGGGTTCTGGCATGTCTGAGAGGTGGTTCCTGCATGCCCGGCAAGTGATTCCGGAGTGTTCGCCAAGTGGTTCTGGCATAGTCGGCAGGTGATTTTGGCATGTCCGGCAGGTGGTTCAGGCGAGTTGAGCAGGTGGTTCCAACGTGCTTGGCAGGTGCTTCCGGCGTCTCCGGCACGTGTTTCTGGCACATCTGACAGGTGGTTCCGGCATGCCCGAAAGGTGATTCCGGTCTGTCCGGTAGGTGGTTCCAGCCTGCACGGCCTGTGGTTCTGGTACGTCTCAGAGGTGGTTGCGCATGCCCAACAGGTGATTCCGGACTGTCCGCCACATGGTTCTGGCACGTCTGAGAGGTGGTTCCGGCATGCCCGGCAGGTCATCCCAGAGAGTCCTCCAAGTGGTTCTGGCATAACACGCAGGTGATTTTGGCGTGTCTGGCAGGTTGTTCCGTTGTGCTTGGCAGGTGGTTCAGGCTTGGCCGGCAGGTGGTTCCAGACTGTCCAGGACGTGTTTCCAGCTTCTCCGGCAGGTGGTTCTGGTACGTCTGAGAGGTGGTTCCGCCATGGCTGGCAGGTGATTCCAGACCGTCCCCCAGGTGGTTCTGGCATAGCCAGCAGTTGATATTGGCCTGTCCGGCAGGTGGTTCCAGCGAGTCGAACAGGTGGCTCCGGCGTGCTCGGCAGGTGGTTCCGGTCTGTCCGGTAGGTGATTCCGGCGTGTCCGGCACGTGCTTCCGGCACGTCTGAGAGGTGGTTCCGGCATGCGCGACAGGTGGTTTCGGAGTGTCCGCCAGGTGGTTCTGGCGTACCCGGCAGGTGATTTTGGCGTGTCCGGCAGGTGTTTCTGGCGAGTCGAGCAGGTGGCTCCGGCATGCTCGGCAGGTGCTTCCGGCGTCTCCGGCACGTGGTTCTGGTGTGTCTGAGAGCTGGTTCCGGCATGTCCGGCAGATGATTCCGGAGTGTCCGCCAAGTGGTTCTGGCATACCCGGCTGGTGATTTGGGCATGTCAGGTAGGTGGTTCCGGCGAGTCGAGCAGGTGGCTCCGGCGTGCTCGGCAGGTTGTTCAGACGGGTCTGGCAGGTGTTTTCCGTCTGTTCGGGGTGTGGTTCCAGCATCTCATGCACATGGTTCTGGCACGTCTGAGATGTGGTTCCGGCCGGCCCGACAGGTGTTTCCACAGTGTCCGCCAAGTGGTACTGGCGTAGTTGGCAGGTGATTTTGGCATGACCGGCAGGTGGTTCCAGCAAGCCCGGCAGGTGATTCCGAAGTGTTCCCCAACTGGTTGTGGCGTAGCCGGCAGGTGATTTTTGCGTGTCCGGCAGGTGGTTCTGGCGAGTCGAGCAGGTGGTTCCGGCGTGCTCGGCAGGTGCTTCCGGGGTCATTGGCACGTGGTTCTGGCATATCTGAGAGGTGGTTCCGGCATGCCCGGCAGGTGATTCCGGAGTGTTCGCCAAGTGTTTCCGGCGTAGCCGGCAGGTGATTTTGCATGTCCAGCGGTCGTTCCGGCGGGTCGAGCCGGTGGTTCCGGCGTGTCCGGCAGGTGGTTCCGGTCTGTCCGGCAGGTGGTTCTGTGGTGTCCGGCACGAGGTTCAGTCTGAGAGGCTGTGCCGGCATGCCCCTCACGTGATTCCGGCTTGTCCCCAAAGTGGTGCTGGTGTAGCGGGCAGGTGACTTTGGCGTGTCCGGCAGGTGGTTCAGGCGAGTTGAGCAGGTGGTTGCGACGTGCTCGGCAGGTGCTTCCGGCGTCTCCGGCACGTGTTTCTGGCACATCTGACTGGTGGTTCCGGCATGCCCAAAAGTTGATTCCGGTCTGTCCGGTAGGTGGTTCCGGCATGCACGGCACGTGGTTCTGGTACGTGTCAGAGGTGGTTGCGTATGCCCAACAGGTGATTCCGGACTGTCCGCCACGTGCTTCTGGCACGTCTGAGAGGTGGTTCCAACATGCACGGCAGGTCATTTCGGAGAGTCGTCCAAGTGGTTCTGGCGTAGCCCGCGGGTGATTTTGGCGTGTCCGGCAGGTGGTTCCGCCGTGCTCGGCAGGTGTTTCAGGCATGGCCGTCACGTGGTTCCAGTCTGTCCAGGACGTGTTTCCAGCTTCTCCGGCAGGTGGTTCTGGTACGTCTGAGAGGTGGTTCCACCATGGCTGGCAGGTGATCCCGGACTGTCCCCCAGGTGGTTCTGGCATAGCCAGCAGTTGATATTGGCCTGTCCGGCAGGTGGTTCCAGCGAGTCGAACAGGTGGCTCCGGCGTTCTTGGCAGGTGGTTCCGGTCTGTCCGGTAGGTGTTTCCGGCGTGTCCGGCACGTGCTTCCGGCACGTCTGAGAGGTGGTTCCGGCATGCGCGGCAGGTGATTCCGTAGTGTCCGCCAGGTGGTTCTGGCATACCCGGCAGGTGATTTTGGCGTGTCCGGCAGGTGTTTCTGGCGAGTCGAGCAGGTGGCTCCGGCATGCTCGGCAGGTGCTTCCGGCGTCTCCGGCACTTGGTTCTGGTGTGTCTGAGAGCTGGTTCCGGCATGTCCGGCAGATGATTCCGGAGTGTCCGCCAAGTGGTTCTGGCATACCCAGCAGGGGATTTTGGCGTGTCAGGGAGGTGGTACCGGTGAGTCGAGCAGGTGGTTCCGGCCTGCTCAGCAGGTGGTTCAGGTGGTTCTGGCAGGTGGTATCCGTCTGTTCGGGGTGTGGTTCCAGCATCTCATGAACACGTTTCTGGCACGTCTGAGATGTGGTTCCAGCCGGCCCGACAGGTGTTTCCGAAGTGTCCGCCAAGCGGTTCTGGCGTAGTTGGCAGGTGATTTTGGCATGACTGGCAGGTGGTTCCAGCAAGCCTGGCAGGTGATTCCAAAGTGTTCACCAACTGGTTGTGGCGTAGCCGGCAGGTGATTTTTGCGTGTCCGGCAGGTGGTTCTGGCGAGTCGAGCAGGTGGTTCCGGCGTGCTCGGCTGGTGCTTCCGGGGTCATTGGCACGGGGTTCTGGCATGTCTGAGAGGTGGTTCCTGCATGCCCGGCAAGTGATTCCGGAGTGTTCGCCTAGTGGTTCTGGCATAGTCGGCAGGTGATTTTGCATGTCCAGCGGTCGTTCCGGCGGGTCGAGCCGGTGGTTCCGGCGTGTCCGGCAGGTGGTTCCGGTCTGTCCGGCAGGTGGTTCTGTGGTGTCCGGCACGAGGTTCAGTCTGAGAGGCTGTGCCGGCATGCCCCTCACGTGATTCCGGCTTGTCCCCGAAGTGGTGCTGGTGTAGCGGGCAGGTGACTTTGGCGTGTCCGGCAGGTGGTTCAGGCGAGTTGAGCAGGTGGTTGCGACGTGCTCGGCAGGTGCTTCCGGCGTCTCCGGCACGTGTTTCTGGCACATCTGACTGGTGGTTCCGGCATGCCCAAAAGTTGATTCCGGTCTGTCCGGTAGGTGGTTCCGGCGTGCACGGCACGTGGTTCTGGTACGTGTCAGAGGTGGTTGCGTATGCCCAACAGGTGATTCCGGACTGTCCGCCACGTGCTTCTGGCACGTCTGAGAGGTGGTTCCAACATGCCCGGCAGGTCATTTCGGAGAGTCGTCCAAGTGGTTCTGGCGTAGCCCGCGGGTGATTTTGGCGTGTCCGGCAGGTGGTTCCGCCGTGCTCGGCAGGTGGTTCAGGCATGGCCGTCACGTGGTTCCAGTCTGTCCAGGACGTGTTTCCAGCTTCTCCGGCAGGTGGTTCTGGTACGTCTGAGAGGTGGTTCCGCCATGGCTGGCAGGTGATCCCGGACTGTCCCCCAGGTGGTTCTGGCATAGCCAGCAGTTGATATTGGCCTGTCCGGCAGGTGGTTCCAGCGAGTCGAACAGGTGGCTCTGGAGTTCTTGGCAGGTGGTTCCGGTCTGCCCGGTAGGTGTTTCCGGCGTGTCCGGCACGTGCTTCCGGCACGTCTGAGAGGTGGTTCCGGCATGCGCGGCAGGTGATTCCGTAGTGTCCGCCAGGTGGTTCTGGCATACCCGGCAGGTGATTTTGGCGTGTCCGGCAGGTGTTTCTGGCGAGTCGAGCAGGTGGCTCCGGCATGCTCGGCAGGTGCTTCCGGCGTCTCCGGCACTTGGTTCTGGTGTGTCTGAGAGCTGGTTCCGGCATGTCCGGCAGATGATTCCGGAGTGTCCGCCAAGTGGTTCTGGCATACCCAGCAGGTGATTTTGGCGTGTCAGGGAGGTGGTACCGGTGAGTCGAGCAGGTGGTTCCGGCCTGCTCAGCAGGTGGTTCAGGCGGTTCTGGCAGGTGGTATCCGTCTGTTCGGGGTGTGGTTCCAGCATCTCATGAACACGTTTCTGGCACGTCTGAGATGTGGTTCCAGCCGGCCCGACAGGTGTTTCCGCAGTGTCCGCCAAGCGGTTCTGGCGTAGTTGGCAGGTGATTTTGGCATGACCGGCAGGTGGTTCCAGCAAGCCTGGCAGGTGATTCCAAAGTGTTCACCAACTGGTTGTGGCGTAGCCGGCAGGTGATTTTTGCGTCATCGGCAGGTGGTTCTGGCGAGTCGAGCAGGTGGTTCCGGCGTGCTCGGCTGGTGCTTCCGGGGTCATTGGCACGGGGTTCTGGCATGTCTGAGAGGTGGTTCCTGCATGCCCGGCAAGTGATTCCGGAGTGTTCGCCAAGTGGTTCTGGCATAGTCGGCAGGTGATTTTGGCATGTCCGGCAGGTGGTTCAGGCGAGTTGAGCAGGTGGTTCCAACGTGCTTGGCAGGTGCTTCCGGCGTCTCCGGCACGTGTTTCTGGCACATCTGACAGGTGGTTCCGGCATGCCCGAAAGGTGATTCCGGTCTGTCCGGTAGGTGGTTCCAGCCTGCACGGCCTGTGGTTCTGGTACGTCTCAGAGGTGGTTGCGCATGCCCAACAGGTGATTCCGGACTGTCCGCCACACGGTTCTGGCACGTCTGAGAGGTGGTTCCGGCATGCCCGGCAGGTCATCCCAGAGAGTCCTCCTAGTGGTTCTGGCATAACACGCAGGTGATTTTGGCGTGTCTGGCAGGTTGTTCCGTTGTGCTTGGCAGGTGGTTCAGGCTTGGCCGGCAGGTGGTTCCAGACTGTCCAGGACGTGTTTCCAGCTTCTCCGGCAGGTGGTTCTGGCACGTCTGAGAGGTGGTTCCGGCATGCGCGACAGGTGGTTTCGGAGTGTCCGCCAGGTGGTTCTGGCGTACCCGGCAGGTGATTTTGGCGTGTCCGGCAGGTGTTTCTGGCGAGTCGAGCAGGTGGCTCCGGCATGCTCGGCAGGTGCTTCCGGCGTCTCCGGCACGTGGTTCTGGTGTGTCTGAGAGCTGGTTCCGGCATGTCCGGCAGATGATTCCGGAGTGTCCGCCAAGTGGTTCTGGCATACCCGGCTGGTGATTTGGGCATGTCAGGTAGGTGGTTCCGGCGAGTCGAGCAGGTGGCTCCGGCGTGCTCGGCAGGTTGTTCAGACGGGTCTGGCAGGTGTTTTCCGTCTGTTCGGGGTGTGGTTCCAGCATCTCATGCACATGGTTCTGGCACGTCTGAGATGTGGTTCCGGCCGGCCCGACAGGTGTTTCCACAGTGTCCGCCAAGTGGTACTGGCGTAGTTGGCAGGTGATTTTGGCATGACCGGCAGGTGGTTCCAGCAAGCCCGGCAGGTGATTCCGAAGTGTTCCCCAACTGGTTGTGGCGTAGCCGGCAGGTGATTTTTGCGTGTCCGGCAGGTGGTTCTGGCGAGTCGAGCAGGTGGTTCCGGCGTGCTCGGCAGGTGCTTCCGGGGTCATTGGCACGTGGTTCTGGCATATCTGAGAGGTGGTTCCGGCATGCCCGGCAGGTGATTCCGGACTGTCCGCCACGTGCTTCTGGCACGTCTGAGAGGTGGTTCCAACATGCCCGGCAGGTCATTTCGGAGAGTCGTCCAAGTGGTTCTGGCGTAGCCCGCGGGTGATTTTGGCGTGTCCGGCAGGTGGTTCCGCCGTGCTCGGCAGGTGGTTCAGGCATGGCCGTCACGTGGTTCCAGTCTGTCCAGGACGTGTTTCCAGCTTCTCCGGCAGGTGGTTCTGGTACGTCTGAGAGGTGGTTCCGCCATGGCTGGCAGGTGATCCCGGACTGTCCCCCAGGTGGTTCTGGCATAGCCAGCAGTTGATATTGGCCTGTCCGGCAGGTGGTTCCAGCGAGTCGAACAGGTGGCTCCGGCGTTCTTGGCAGGTGGTTCCGGTCTGTCCGGTAGGTGATTCCGGCGTGTCCGGCACGTGCTTCCGGCACGTCTGAGAGGTGGTTCCGGCCTGCGCGACAGGTGGTTTCGGAGAGTCCGCCAGGTGGTTCTGGCGTACCCGGCAGGTGATTTTGGCGTGTCCGGCAGGTGTTTCTGGCGAGTCGAGCAGGTGGCTCCGGCATGCTCGGCAGGTGCTTCCGGCGTCTCCGGCACTTGGTTCTGGTGTGTCTGAGAGCTGGTTCCGGCATGTCCGGCAGATGATTCCGGAGTGTCCGCCAAGTGGTTCTGGCATACCCACCAGGTGATTTTGGCGTGTCCGGCAGGTGTTTCTGGCGAGTCGAGCAGGTGGCTCCGGCATGCTCGGCAGGTGCTTCCGGCGTCTCCGGCACGTGGTTCTGGTGTGTCTGAGAGCTGGTTCCGGCATGTCCGGCAGACGATTCCGGAGTGTCCGCCAAGTGGTTCTGGCATACCCGGCTGGTGATTTTGGCATGTCAGGGAGGTGGTACCGGTGAGTCGAGCAGGTGGTTCCGGCGTGCTCGGCAGGTGGTTCAGACGGTTCTGGCAGGTGTTTTCCGTCTGTTCGGGGTGTGGTTCCAGCATCTCATGCACACGTTTCTGGCACGTCTGAGATGTGGTTCCAGCCGGCCCGACAGGTGTTTCCGCAGTGTCCGCCAAGTGGTTCTGGCGTAGTTGGCAGGTGATTTTGGCATGACTGGCAGGTGGTTCCAGCAAGCCTGGCAGGTGATTCCAAAGTGTTCACCAACTGGTTGTGGCGTAGCCGGCAGGTGATTTTTGCGTGTCCGGCAGGTGGTTCTGGCGAGTCGAGCAGGTGGTTCCGGCGTGCTCGGCAGGTGCTTCCGGGGTCATTGGCACGTGGTTCTGGCATGTCTGAGAGGTGGTTCCTGCATGCCCGGCAAGTGATTCCGGAGTGTTCGCCAAGTGGTTCCGGCGTAGCCGGCAGGTGATTTTGCATGTCCAGCGGTCGTTCCGGCGGGTCGAGCCGGTGGTTCCGGCGTGTCCGGCAGGTGGTTCCGGTCTGTCCGGCAGGTGGTTCTGTGGTGTCCGGCACGAGGTTCAGTCTGAGAGGCTGTGCCGGCATGCCCCTCACGTGATTCCGGCTTGTCCCCGAAGTGGTGCTGGTGTAGCGGGCAGGTGATTTTGGCGTGTCCGGCAGGTGGTTCAGGCGAGTTGAGCAGGTGGTTGCGACGTGCTCGGCAGGTGCTTCCGGCGTCTCCGGCACGTGTTTCTGGCACATCTGACTGGTGGTTCCGGCATGCCCAAAAGTTGATTCCGGTCTGTCCGGTAGGTGGTTCCGGCGTGCACGGCACGTGGTTCTGGTACGTGTCAGAGGTGGTTGCGTATGCCCAACAGGTGATTCCGGACTGTCCGCCACGTGCTTCTGGCACGTCTGAGAGGTGGTTCCAACATGCCCGGCAGGTCATCCCGGAGAGTCCTCCAAGTGGTTCTGGCATAGCACGCAGGTGATTTTGGCGTGTCTGGCAGGTGGTTCCGTTGTGCTTGGCAGGTGGTTCAGGCATGGCCGGCAGGTGGTTCCAGACTGTCCAGGACGTGTTTCCAGCTTCTCCGGCAGGTGGTTCTGGTACGTCTGAGAGGTGGTTCCGCCATGGCTGGCAGGTGATTCCGGACCGTCCCCCAGGTGGTTCTGGCATAGCCAGCAGTTGATATTGGCCTGTCCGGCAGGTGGTTCCAGCGAGTCGAACAGGTGGCTCCGGCGTGCTCGGCAGGTGGTTCCGGTCTGTCCGGTAGGTGATTCCGGCGTGTCCGGCACGTGCTTCCGGCACGTCTGAGAGGTGGTTCCGGCATGCGCGACAGGTGATTTCGGAGTGTCCGCCAGGTGGTTCTGGCGTACCCGGCAGGTGATTTTGGCGTGTCCGGCAGGTGTTTCTGGCGAGTCGAGCAGGTGGCTCCGGCATGCTCGGCAGGTGCTTCCGGCGTCTCCGGCACGTGGTTCTGGTGTGTCTGAGAGCTGGTTCCGGCATGTCCGGCAGATGATTCCGGAGTGTCCGCCAAGTGGTTCTGGCATACCCGGCTGGTGATTTGGGCATGTCAGGTAGGTGGTTCCGGCGAGTCGAGCAGGTGGCTCCGGCGTGCTCGGCAGGTTGTTCAGACGGGTCTGGCAGGTGTTTTCCGTCTGTTCGGGGTGTGGTTCCAGCATCTCATGCACATGGTTCTGGCACGTCTGAGATGTGGTTCCGGCCGGCCCGACAGGTGTTTCCACAGTGTCCGCCAAGTGGTACTGGCGTAGTTGGCAGGTGATTTTGGCATGACCGGCAGGTGGTTCCAGCAAGCCCGGCAGGTGATTCCGAAGTGTTCCCCAACTGGTTGTGGCGTAGCCGGCAGGTGATTTTTGCGTGTCCGGCAGGTGGTTCTGGCGAGTCGAGCAGGTGGTTCCGGCGTGCTCGGCAGGTGCTTCCGGGGTCATTGGCACGTGGTTCTGGCATATCTGAGAGGTGGTTCCGGCATGCCCGGCAGGTGATTCCGGAGTGTTCGCCAAGTGTTTCCGGCGTAGCCGGCAGGTGATTTTGCATGTCCAGCGGTCGTTCCGGCGGGTCGAGCCGGTGGTTCCGGCGTGTCCGGCAGGTGGTTCCGGTCTGTCCGGCAGGTGGTTCTGTGGTGTCCGGCACGAGGTTCAGTCTGAGAGGCTGTGCCGGCATGCCCCTCACGTGATTCCGGATTGTCCCCGAAGTGGTGCTGGTGTAGCGGGCAGGTGATTTTGGCGTGTCCGGCAGGTGGTTCAGGCGAGTTGAGCAGGTGGTTGCGACGTGCTCGGCAGGTGCTTCCGGCGTCTCCGGCACGTGTTTCTGGCACATCTGACTGGTGGTTCCGGCATGCCCAAAAGTTGATTCCGGTCTGTCCGGTAGGTGGTTCCGGCGTGCACGGCACGTGGTTATGGTCCGTCTTAGATGTGGTTGCGTATGCCCAACAGGTGATTCCGGACTGTCCGCCACGTGCTTCTGGCACGTCTGAGAGGTGGTTCCAACATGCCCGGCAGGTCATTTCGGAGAGTCGTCCAAGTGGTTCTGGCATAGCCCGCAGGTGATTTTGGCGTGTCCGGCAGGTGGTTCCGCCGTGCTCGGCATGTGGTTCAGGCATGGCCGTCACGTGGTTCCAGTCTGTCCAGGACGTGTTTCCAGCTTCTCCGGCAGGTGGTTCTGGTACGTCGGAGAGGTGGTTCCGCCATGGCTGGCAGGTGATCCCGGACTGTCCCCCAGGTGGTTCTGGCATAGCCAGCAGTTGATATTGGCCTGTCCGGCAGGTGGTTCCAGCGAGTCGAACAGGTGGCTCCGGCGTTCTTGGCAGGTGGTTCCGGTCTGTCCGGTAGGTGTTTCCGGCGTGTCTGGCACGTGCTTCCGGCACGTCTGAGAGGTGGTTCCGGCATGCGCGGCAGGTGATTCCGTAGTGTCCGCCTGGTGATTCTGGCATACCCAGCAGGTGATTTTGGCGTGTCCGGCAGGTGTTTCTGGCGAGTCGAGCAGGTGGCTCCGGCATGCTCGGCAGGTGCTTCCGGCATCTCCGGCACTTGGTTCTGGTGTGTCTGAGAGCTGGTTCCGGCATGTCCGGCAGATGATTCCGGAGTGTCCGCCAAGTGGTTCTGGCATACCCAGCAGGTGATTTTGGCGTGTCAGGGAGGTGGTACCGGTGAGTCGAGCAGGTGGTTCCGGCGTGCTCAGCAGGTGGTTCAGGCGGTTCTGGCAGGTGGTATCCGTCTGTTCAGGGTGTGGTTCCAGCATCTCATGAACACGTTTCTGGCACTTCTGAGATGTGGTTCCAGCCGGCCCGACAGGTGTTTCCGCAGTGTCCGCCAAGCGGTTCTGGCGTAGTTGGCAGCTGATTTTGGCATGACTGGCAGGTGGTTCCAGCAAGCCTGGCAGGTGAATCCAAAGTGTTCACCAACTGGTTGTGGCGTAGCCGGCAGGTGATTTTTGCGTGATCGGCAGGTGGTTCTGGCGAGTCGAGCAGGTGGTTCAGGCGTGCTCGGCTGGTGCTTCCGGGGTCATTGGCACGGGGTTCTGGCATGTCTGAGAGGTGGTTCCTGCATGCCCGGCAAGTGATTCGGGAGTGTTCGCCAAGTGGTTCTGGCATAGTCGGCAGGTGATTTTGGCATGTCCGGCAGGTGGTTCAGGCGAGTTGAGCAGGTGGTTCCAACGTGCTTGGCAGGTGCTTCCGGCGTCTCCGGCACGTGTTTCTGGCACATCTGACAGGTGGTTCCGGCATGCCCGAAAGGTGATTCCGGTCTGTCCGGTAGGTGGTTCCAGCCTGCACGGCATGTGGTTCTGGTACGTCTCAGAGGTGGTTGCGCATGCCCAACAGGTGATTCCGGACTGTCCGCCACATGGTTCTGGCACGCCTGAGAGGTGGTTCCGGCATGCCCGGCAGGTCATCCCAGAGAGTCGTCCAAGTGGTTCTGGCATAACACGCAGGTGATTTTGGCGTGTCTGGCAGGTTGTTCCGTTGTGCTTGGCAGGTGGTTCAGGCTTGGCCGGCAGGTGGTTCCAGACTGTCCAGGACGTGTTTCCAGCTTCTCCGGCAGGTGGTTCTGGTACGTCTGAGAGGTGGTTCCGCCATGGCTGGCAGGTGATTCCGGAACGTCCCCCAGGTGGTTCTGGCATAGCCAGAATTTGATATGGGCCTGTCCGGCAGGTGGTTCCAGCGAGTCGAACAGGTGGCTCCGGCGTGCTCGGCAGGTGGTTCCGGTCTGTCCGGTAGGTGATTCCGGCGTGTCCGGCAGGTGCTTCCGGCACGTCTGAGAGGTGGTTCCGGCATGCGCGACAGGTGATTTCGGAGTGTCCGCCAGGTGGTTCTGGCGTACCCGGCAGGTGATTTTGGCGTGTCCGGCAGGTGTTTCTGGCGAGTCGAGCAGGTGGCTCCGGCATGCTCGGCAGGTGCTTCCGGCGTCTCCGGCACGTGGTTCTGGTGTGTCTGAGAGCTGGTTCCGGCATGTCCGGCAGATGATTCCGGAGTGTCCGCCAAGTTGTTCTGGCATACCCGGCTGGTGATTTGGGCATGGCAGGTAGGTGGTTCCGGCGAGTCGAGCAGGTGGCTCCGGCGTGCTCGGCAGGTTGTTCAGACGGGTCTGGCAGGTGTTTTCCGTCTGTTCGGGGTGTGGTTCCAGCATCTCATGCACATGGTTCTGGCACGTCTGAGATGTGGTTCCGGCCGGCCCGACAGGTGTTTCCACAGTGTGCGCCAAGTGGTACTGGCGTAGTTGGCAGGTGATTTTGGCATGACCGGCAGGTGGTTCCAGCAAGCCCGGCAGGTGATTCCGAAGTGTTCCCCAACTGGTTGTGGCGTAGCCGGCAGGTGATTTTTGCGTGTCCGGCAGGTGGTTCTGGCGAGTCGAGCAGGTGTTTCCGGCGTGCTCGGCAGGTGCTTCCGGGGTCATTGGCACGTGGTTCTGGCATATCTGAGAGGTGGTTCCGGCATGCCCGGCAGGTGATTCCGGAGTGTTCGCCAAGTGTTTCCGGCGTAGCCGGCAGGTGATTTTGCATGTCCAGCGGTCGTTCCGGCGGGTCGAGCCGGTGGTTCCGGCGTGTCCGGCAGGTGGTTCCGGTCTGTCCGGCAGGTGGTTCTGTGGTGTCCGGCACGAGGTTCAGTCTGAGAGGCTGTGCCGGCATGCCCCTCACGTGATTCCGGCTTGTCCCCGAAGTGGTGCTGGTGTAGCGGGCAGGTGATTTTGGCGTGTCCGGCAGGTGGTTCAGGCGAGTTGAGCAGGTGGTTGCGACGTGCTCGGCAGGTGCTTCCGGCGTCTCCGGCACGTGTTTCTGGCACATCTGACTGGTGGTTCCGGCATGCCCAAAAGTTGATTCCGGTCTGTCCGGTAGGTGGTTCCGGCGTGCACGGCACGTGGTTATGGTCCGTCTTAGATGTGGTTGCGTATGCCCAACAGGTGATTCCGGACTGTCCGCCACGTGCTTCTGGCACGTCTGAGAGGTGGTTCCAACATGCCCGGCAGGTCATTTCGGAGAGTCGTCCAAGTGGTTCTGGCATAGCCCGCAGGTGATTGTGGCGTGTCGGGCAGGTGGTTCCGCCGTGCTCGGCATGTGGTTCAGGCATGGCCGTCACGTGGTTCCAGTCTGTCCAGGACGTGTTTCCAGCTTCTCCGGCAGGTGGTTCTGGTACGTCGGAGAGGTGGTTCCGCCATGGCTGGCAGGTGATCCCGGACTGTCCCCCAGGTGGTTCTGGCATAGCCAGCAGTTGATATTGGCCTGTCCGGCAGGTGGTTCCAGCGAGTCGAACAGGTGGCTCCGGCGTTCTTGGCAGGTGGTTCCGGTCTGTCCGGTAGGTGTTTCCGGCGTGTCTGGCATGTGCTTCCGGCACGTCTGAGAGGTGGTTCCGGCATGCGCGGCAGGTGATTCCGTAGTGTCCGCCTGGTGATTCTGGCATACCCAGCAGGTGATTTTGGCGTGTCCGGCAGGTGTTTCTGGCGAGTCGAGCAGGTGGCTCCGGCATGCTCGGCAGGTGCTTCCGGCATCTCCGGCACTTGGTTCTGGTGTGTCTGAGAGCTGGTTCCGGCATGTCCGGCAGATGATTCCGGAGTGTCCGCCAAGTGGTTCTGGCATACCCAGCAGGTGATTTTGGCGTGTCAGGGAGGTGGTACCGGTGAGTCGAGCAGGTGGTTCCGGCGTGCTCAGCAGGTGGTTCAGGCGGTTCTGGCAGGTGGTATCCGTCTGTTCAGGGTGTGGTTCCAGCATCTCATGAACACGTTTCTGGCACTTCTGAGATGTGGTTCCAGCCGGCCCGACAGGTGTTTCCGCAGTGTCCGCCAAGCGGTTCTGGCGTAGTTGGCAGCTGATTTTGGCATGACTGGCAGGTGGTTCCAGCAAGCCTGGCAGGTGAATCCAAAGTGTTCACCAACTGGTTGTGGCGTAGCCGGCAGGTGATTTTTGCGTGATCGGCAGGTGGTTCTGGCGAGTCGAGCAGGTGGTTCCGGCGTGCTCGGCTGGTGCTTCCGGGGTCATTGGCACGGGGTTCTGGCATGTCTGAGAGGTGGTTCCTGCATGCCCGGCAAGTGATTCCGGAGTGTTCGCCAAGTGGTTCTGGCATAGTCGGCAGGTGATTTTGGCATGTCCGGCAGGTGGTTCAGGCGAGTTGAGCAGGTGGTTCCAACGTGCTTGGCAGGTGCTTCCGGCGTTTCCGGCACGTGTTTCTGGCACATCTGACAGGTGGTTCCGGCATGCCCGAAAGGTGATTCCGGTCTGTCCGGTAGGTGGTTCCAGCCTGCACGGCATGTGGTTCTGGTACGTCTCAGAGGTGGTTGCGCATGCCCAACAGGTGATTCCGGACTGTCTGCCACATGGTTCTGGCACGTCTGAGAGGTGGTTCCGGCATGCCCGGCAGGTCATCCCAGAGAGTCCTCCAAGTGGTTCTGGCATAACACGCAGGTGATTTTGGCGTGTCTGGCAGGTTATTCCGTTGTGCTTGGCAGGTGGTCAGGCTTGGCCGGCAGGTGGTTCCAGACTGTCCAGGACGTGTTTCCAGCTTCTCCGGCAGGTGGTTCCGGCACGTCTGATAGGTGGTTCCGGCATGCGCGACAGGTGATTTCGGAGTGTCCGCCAGGTGGTTCTGGCGTACCCGGCAGGTGATTTTGGCGTGTCCGGCAGGTGTTTCTGGCGAGTCGAGCAGGTGGCTCCGGCATGCTCGGCAGGTGCTTCCGGGGTCATTGGCACGTGGTTCTGGCATATCTGAGAGGTGGTTCCGCCATGCCCGGCAGGTGATTCCGGAGTGTTCGCCAAGTGTTTCCGGCGTAGCCGGCAGGTGATTTTGCATGTCCAGCGGTCGTTCCGGTGGGACGAGCCGGTGGTTCCGGCGTGTCCGGCAGGTGGTTCCGGTCTGTCCGGCAGGTGGTTCTGTGGTGTCCGGCACGAGGTTCAGTCTGAGAGGCTGTGCCGGCATGCCCCTCACGTGATTCCGGCTTGTCCCCGAAGTGGTGCTGGTGTAGCGGGCAGGTGATTTTGGCGTGTCCGTCAGGTGGTTCAGGCGAGTTGAGCAGGTGGTTGCGACCTGCTCGGCAGGTGCTTCCGGCGTCTCCGGCACGTGTTTCTGGCACATCTGACTGGTGGTTCCAGCATGCCCAAAAGTTGATTCCGGTCTGTCCGGTAGGTGGTTCCGGCGTGCACGGCACGTGGTTCTGGCACGTCTCAGAGGTGGTTGCGTATGCCCAACAGGTGATTCCGGACTGTCCGCCACGTGCTTCTGGCACGTCTGAGAGGTGGTTCCAACATGCCCGGCAGGTCATTTCGGAGAGTCGTCCAAGTGGTTCTAGCGTAGCCCGCAGGTGATTTTGGCGTGTCCGGCAGGTGGTTCCGCCGTGCTCGGCAGGTGGTTCAGGCATGGCCGTCACGTGGTTCCAGTCTGTCCAGGACGTGTTTCCAGCTTCTCCGGCAGGTGGTTCTGGTACGTCAGAGAGGTGGTTACGCCATGGCTGGCAGGTGATCCCGGACTGTCCCCCAGGTGGTTCTGGCATAGCCAGCAGTTGATATTGGCCTGTCCGGCAGGTGGTTCCAGCGAGTCGAACAGGTGGCTCCGGCGTTCTTGGCAGGTGGTTCCGGTCTGTCCGGTAGGTGTTTCCGGCGTGTCTGGCACGTGCTTCCGGCATGCCTGAGAGGTGGTTCCGGCATGCGTGGCAGATGATTCCATAGTGTCCGCCAGGTGGTTCTGGCATACCCGGCAGGTGATTTTGGCGTGTCCGGCAGGTGTTTCTGGCGAGTCGAGCAGGTGGCTCCGGCATGCTCGGCAGGTGCTTCCGGGGTCATTGGCACGGGGTTCTGGCATGTCTGAGAGGTGGTTCCTGCATGCCCGGCAAGTGATTCCGGAGTGTTCGCCAAGTGGTTCTGGCATAGCCGGCAGGTGATTTTGGCATGTCCGGCAGGTGGTTCAGGCGAGTTGAGCAGGTGGTTCCAACGTGCTTGGCAGGTGCTTCCGGCGTCTCCGGCACGTGTTTCTGGCACATCTGACAGGTGGTTCCGGCATGCCCGAAAGGTGATTCCGGTCTGTCCGGTAGGTGGTTCCAGCCTGCACGGCATGTGGTTCTGGTACGTCTCAGAGGTGGTTGCGCATGCCCAACAGGTGATTCCGGACTGACCGTCACATGGTTCTGGCACGTCTGAGATGTGGTTCCGGCATGCCCGGCAGGTCATCCCAGAGAGTCCTCCAAGTGGTTCTGGCATAACACGCAGGTGATTTTGGCGTGTCTGGCAGGTTATTCCGTTGTGCTTGGCAGGTGGTTCAGGCTTGGCCGGCAGGTGGTTCCAGACTGTCCAGGACGTGTTTCCAGCTTCTCCGGCAGGTGGTTCTGGTACGTCTGAGAGGTGGTTCCGCCATGGCTGGCAGGTGATTCCGGACCGTCCCCCAGGTGGTTCTGGCATAGCCAGCAGTTGATATTGGCCTGTCCGGCAGGTGGTTCCAGCGAGTCGAACAGGTGGCTCCGGCGTGCTCGGCAGGTGGTTCCGGTCTGTCCGGTAGGTGATTCCGGTGTGTCCGGCACGTGCTTCCGGCACGTCTGAGAGGTGGTTCCGGCATGCGCGACAGGTGATTTCGGAGTGTCCGCCAGGTGGTTCTGGCGTACCCGGCAGGTGATTTTGGCGTGTCCGGCAGTTGTTTCTGGTGAGTCGAGCAGGTGGCTCCGGCATGCTCGGCAGGTGCTTCCGGCGTCTCCGGCACGTGGTTCTGGTGTGTCTGAGAGCTGGTTCCGGCACGTCTGGCAGATGATTCCGGAGTGTCCGCCAAGTGGTTCTGGCATACCCGGCTGGTGATTTTGGCATGTCAGGTAGGTGGTTCCGGCGAGTCGAGCAGGTGGCTCCGGCGTGCTCGGCAGGTTGTTCAGACGGGTCTGGCAGGTGTTTTCCGTCTGTTCGGGGTGTGGTTCCAGCATCTCATGCACATGGTTCTGGCACGTCTGAGATGTGGTTCCGGCCGGCCCGACAGGTGTTTCCACAGTGTCCGCCAAGTGGTACTGGCGTAGTTGGCAGGTGATTTTGGCATGACCGGCAGGTGGTTCCAGCAAGCCCGGCAGGTGATTCCGAAGTGTTCCCCAACTGGTTGTGGCGTAGCCGGCAGGTGATTTTTGCGTGTCCGGCAGGTGGTTCTGGCGAGTCGAGCAGGTGGTTCCGGCGTGCTCGGCAGGTGCTTCCGGGGTCATTGGCACGTGGTTCTGGCATATCTGAGAGGTGGTTCCGGCATGCCCGGCAGGTGATTCCGGAGTGTTCGCCAAGTGTTTCCGGCATAGCCGGCAGGTGATTTTGCATGTCCAGCGGTCGTTCCGGCGGGTCGAGCCGGTGGTTCCGGCGTGTCCGGCAGGTGGTTCCGGTCTGTCCGGCAGGTGGTTCTGTGGTGTCCGGCACGAGGTTCAGACTGAGAGGCTGTGCCAGCATGCCCCTCACGTGATTCCGGCTTGTCCCCGAAGTGGTGCTGGTGTAGCGGGCAGGTGATTTTGGCGTGTCCGGCAGGTGGTTCAGGCGAGTTGAGCAGGTGGTTGCGACGTGCTCGGCAGGTGCTTCCGGCGTCTCCGGCACGTGTTTCTGGCACATCTGACTGGTGGTTCCGGCATGCCCAAAAGTTGATTCCGGTCTGTCCGGTAGGTGGTTCCAGCGTGCACGGCACGTGGTTCTGGTACGTCTCAGAGGTGGTTGCGTATGCCCAACAGGTGATTCCGGACTGTCCGCCACGTGCTTCTGGCACGTCTGAGAGGTGGTTCCAACATGCCCGGCAGGTCATTTCGGAGAGTCGTCCAAGCGGTTCTGGCGTAGCCCGCAGGTGATTTTGGCGTGTCGGGCAGGTGGTTCCGCCGTGCTCGGCAGGTGGTTCAGGCATGGCCGTCACGTGGTTCCAGTCTGTCCAGGACGTGTTTCCAGCTTCTCCGGCAGGTGGTTCTGGTACGTCTGAGAGGTGGTTCCGCCATGGCTGGCAGGTGATCCCGGACTGTCCCCCAGGTGGTTCTGGCATAGCCAGCAGTTGATATTGGCCTGTCCGGCAGGTGGTTCCAGCGAGTCGAACAGGTGGCTCCGGCGTTCTTGGCAGGTGGTTCCGGTCTGTCCGGTAGGTGATTCCGGCGTGTCTGGCACGTGCTTCCGGCACGTCTGAGAGGTGGTTCCGGCATGCGCGGCAGGTGATTCCATAGTGTCCGCCAGGTGGTTCTGGCATACCCGGCAGTTGATTTTGGCGTGTCCGGCAGGTGTTTCTGGCGAGTCGAGCAGGTGGCTCCGGCATGCTCGGCAGGTGCTTCCGGCGTCTCCGGCACGTGGTTCTGGTGTGTCTGAGAGCTGGTTCCGGCATGTCCGGCAGATGATTCCAGAGTGTCCGCCAAGTGGTTCTGGCATACCCAGCAGGTGATTTTGGCGTGTCAGGGAGGTGGTACCGGTGAGTCGAGCAGGTGGTTCCGGCGTGCTCAGCAGGTGGTTCAGGCGGTTCTGGCAGGTGGTATCCGTCTGTTCGGGGTGTGGTTCCAGCATCTCATGAACACGTTTCTGGCACGTCTGAGATGTGGTTCCAGCCGGCCCGACAGGTGTTTCCGCAGTTTCCGCCAAGCGATTCTGGCGTAGTTGGCAGGTGATTTTGGCATGACTGGCAGGTGGTTCCAGCAAGCCTGGAAGGTGATTCCAAAGTGTTCACCAACTGGTTGTGGCGTAGCCGGCAGGTGATTTTTGCGTGATCGGCAGGTGTTTCTGGCGAGTCGAGCAGGTGGTTCCGGCGTGCTCGGCTGGTGCTTCCGGGGTCATTGGCACGGGGTTCTGGCATGTCTGAGAGGTGGTTCCTGCATGCCCGGCAAGTGATTCCGGAGTGTTCGCCAAGTGGTTCTGGCATAGTCGGCAGGTGATTTTGGCATGTCCGGCAGGTGGTTCAGGCGAGTTGAGCAGGTGGTTCCAACGTGCTTGGCAGGTGCTTCCGGCGTCTCCGGCACGTGTTTCTGGCACATCTGACAGGTGGTTCCGGCATGCCCGAAAGGTGATTCCGGTCTGTCCGGTAAGTGGTTCAAGCCGGCACGGCATGTGGTTCCGGTACGTCTCAGAGGTGGCTGCGCATGCCCAACAGGTGATTCCGGACTGTCCGCCACATGGTTCTGGCACGTCTGAGAGGTGGTTCCGGCATGCCCGGCAGGTCATCCCAGAGAGTCCTCCAAGTGGTTCTGGCATAACACGCAGGTGATTTTGGCGTGTCTGGCAGGTTGTTCCGTTGTGCTTGGCAGGTGGTTCAGGCTTGGCCGGCAGGTGGTTCCAGCCTGTCCAGGACGTGTTTCCAGCTTCTCCGGCAGGTGGTTCTGGTACGTCTGAGAGGTGGTTCCGCCATGGCTGGCAGGCGATTCCGGACCGTCCCCCAGGTGGTTCTGGCATAGCCAGCAGTTGATATTGGCCTGTCCGGCAGGTGGTTCCAGCGAGTCGAACAGGTGGCTCCGGCGTGCTCGGCAGGTGGTTCCACTCTGTCCGGTAGGTGATTCTGGCGTGTCCGGCACGTGCTTCCGGCACGTCTGAGAGGTGGTTCCGGCATGCGCGACAGGTGGTTTCGGAGTGTCCGCCAGGTGGTTCTGGTGTACCCGGCAGGTGATTTTGGCGTGTCCGGCAGGTGTTTCTGGCGAGTCGAGCAGGTGGCCCTGGCATGCTTGTCAGGTGCTTCCGGCGTCTCCGGCACGTGGTTCTGGTGTGTCTGAGAGCTGGTTCCGGCATGTCCGGCAGATGATTCCGGAGTGTCCGCCAAGTGGTTCTGGCATACCCGGCTGGTGATTTCGGCATGTCAGGTAGGTGGTTCCGGCGAGTCGAGCAGGTGGCTCCGGCGTGCTCGGCAGGCTGTTCAGACGGGTCTGGCAGGTGTTTTCCGTCTGTTCGGGGTGTGGTTCCAGCATCTCATGCACATGGTTCTGGCACGTCTGAGATGTGGTTCCGGCCGGCCCGACAGGTGTTTCCACAGTGTCCGCAAAGTGGTACTGGCGTAGTTGGCAGGTGATTTTGGCATGACCGGCAGGTGGTTCCAGCAAGCCCGGCAGGTGATTCCGAAGTGTTCCCCAACTGGTTGTGGCGTAGCCGGCAGGTGATTTTTGCGTGTCCGGCAGGTGGTTCTGGCGAGTCGAGCAGGTGGTTCCGGCGTGCTCGGCAGGTGCTTCCGGGGTCATTGGCACGTGGTTCTGGCATATCTGAGAGGTGGTTCCGGCATGCCCGGCAGGTGATTCCGGAGTGTTCGCCAAGTGTTTCCGGCGTAGCCGGCAGGTGATTTTGCATGTCGAGCGGTCGTTCCGGCGGGTCGAGCCAGTGGTTCCGGCGTGTGCGGCAGGTGGTTCCGGTCTGTCCGGCAGGTGGTTCTGTGGTGTCCGGCACGAGGTTCAGTCTGAGAGGCTGTGCCGGCATGCCCCTCACGTGATTCCGGCTTGTCCCCGAAGTGGTGCTGGTGTAGCGGGCAGGTGATTTTGGCGTGTCCGGCAGGTGGTTCAGGCGAGTTGAGCAGGTGGTTGCGACGTGCTCTGCAGGTGCTTCCGGCGTCTCCGGCACGTGCTTCTGGCACATCTGACTGGTGGTTCCAGCATGCCCAAAAGTTGATTCCAGTCTGTCCGGTAGGTTTTTCCGGCGTGCACGGCACGTGGTTCTGGTACGTGTCAGAGGTGGTTGCGTATGCCCAACAGGTGATTCCGGACTGTCCGCCACGTGCTTCTGGCACGTCTGAGAGGTGGTTCCAACTTGCCCGGCAGGTCATTTCGGAGAGTCGTCCAAGTTGTTCTGGCGTAGCCCGCAGGTGATTTTGGCGTGTCCGGCAGGTGGTTCCGCCGTGCTCGGCAGGTGGTTCAGGCATGGCCGTCACGTGGTTCCAGTCTGTCCAGGACGTGTTTCCAGCTTCTCCGGCAGGTGGTTCTGGTACGTCTGAGAGGTGGTTCCGCCATGGCTGGCAGGTGATCCCGGACTGTCCCCCAGGTGGTTCTGGCATAGCCAGCAGTTGATATTGGCCTGTCCGGCAGGTGGTTCCAGCGAGTCGAACAGGTGGCTCCGGAGTTCTTGGCAGGTGGTTCCGGTCTGTCCGGTAGGTGTTTCCGGCGTGTCTGGCACGTGCTTCAGGCACGTCTGAGAGGTGGTTCCGGCATGCGCGGCAGGTGATTCCATAGTGTCCGCCAGGTGGTTCTGGCATACCCGGCAGTTGATTTTGGCGTGTCCGGCAGGTGTTTCTGGCGAGTCGAGCAGGTGGCTCCGGCATGCTCGGCAGGTGCTTCCGGCGTCTCCGGCACGTGGTTCTGGTGTGTCTGAGAGCTGGTTCCGGCATGTCCGGCAGATGATTCCGGAGTGTCCGCCAAGTGGTTCTGGCATACCCAGCAGGTGATTTTGGCGTGTCAGGGAGGTGGTACCGGTGAGTCGAGCAGGTGGTTCCGGCGTGCTCAGCAGGTGGTTCAGGCGGTTCTGGCAGGTGGTATCCGTCTGTTCGGGGTGTGGTTCCAGCATCTCATGAACACGTTTCTGGCACGTCTGAGATGTGGTTCCAGCCGGCCCGACAGGTGTTTCCGCAGTGTCCGCCAAGCGATTCTGGCGTAGTTGGCAGGTGATTTTGGCATGACTGGCAGGTGGTTCCAGCAAGCCTGGAAGGTGATTCCAAAGTGTTCACCAACTGGTTGTGGCGTAGCCGGCAGGTGATTTTTGCGTGATCGGCAGGTGTTTCTGGCGAGTCGAGCAGGTGGTTCCGGCGTGCTCGGCTGGTGCTTCCGGGGTCATTGGCACGGGGTTCTGGCATGTCTGAGAGGTGGTTCCTGCATGCCCGGCAAGTGATTCCGGAGTGTTCGCCAAGTGGTTCTGGCATAGTCGGCAGGTGATTTTGGCATGTCCGGCAGGTGGTTCAGGCGAGTTGAGCAGGTGGTTCCAACGTGCTTGGCAGGTGCTTCCGGCGTCTCCGGCACGTGTTTCTGGCACATCTGAGAGGTGGTTCCGGCATGCCCGAAAGGTGATTCCGGTCTGTCCGGTAGGTGGTTCCAGCCGGCACGGCATGTGGTTCTGGTACGTCTCAGAGGTGGCTGCGCATGCCCAACAGGTGATTCCGGACTGTCCGCCACATGGTTCTGGCACGTCTGAGAGGTGGTTCCGGCATGCCCGGCAGGTCATCCCAGAGAGTCCTCCAAGTGTTTCTGGCATAACACGCAGGTGATTTTGGCGTGTCTGGCAGGTTGTTCAGTTGTGCTTGGCAGGTGGTTCAGGCTTGGCCGGCAGGTGGTTCCAGCCTGTCCAGGACGTGTTTCCAGCTTCTCCGGCAGGTGGTTCTGGTACGTCTGAGAGGTGGTTCCGCCATGGCTGGCAGGCGATTCCGGACCGTCCCCCAGGTGGTTCTGGCATAGCCAGCAGTTGATATTGGCCTGTCCGGCAGGTGGTTCCAGCGAGTCGAACAGGTGGCTCCAGCGTGCTCGGCAGGTGGTTCCGGTCTGTCCGGTAGGTGATTCTGGCGTGTCCGGCACGTGCTTCCGGCACGTCTGAGAGGTGGTTCCGGCATGCGCGACAGGTGGTTTCGGAGTGTCCGCCAGGTGGTTCTGGTGTACCCGGCAGGTGATTTTGGCGTGTCCGGCAGGTGTTTCTGGCGAGTCGAGCAGGTGGCCCTGGCATGCTTGTCAGGTGCTTCCGGCGTCTCCGGCACGTGGTTCTGGTGTGTCTGAGAGCTGGTTCCGGCATGTCCGGCAGATGATTCCGGAGTGTCCGCCAAGTGGTTCTGGCATACCCGGCTGGTGATTTCGGCATGTCAGGTAGGTGGTTCCGGCGAGTCGAGCAGGTGGCTCCGGCGTGCTCGGCAGGCTGTTCAGACGGGTCTGGCAGGTGTTTTCCGTCTGTTCGGGGTGTGGTTCCAGCATCTCATGCACATGGTTCTGGCACGTCTGAGATGTGGTTCCGGCCGGCCCGACAGGTGTTTCCACAGTGTCCGCCAAGTGGTACTGGCGTAGTTGGCAGGTGATTTTGGCATGACCGGCAGGTGGTTCCAGCAAGCCCGGCAGGTGATTCCGAAGTGTTCCCCAACTGGTTGTGGCGTAGCCGGCAGGTGATTTTTGCGTGTCCGGCAGGTGGTTCTGGCGAGTCGAGCAGGTGGTTCCGGCGTGCTCGGCAGGTGCTTCCGGGGTCATTGGCACGTGGTTCTGGCATATCTGAGAGGTGGTTCCGGCATGCCCGGCAGGTGATTCCGGAGTGTTCGCCAAGTGTTTCCGGCGTAGCCGGCAGGTGATTTTGCATGTCGAGCGGTCGTTCCGGCGGGTCGAGCCAGTGGTTCCGGCGTGTGCGGCAGGTGGTTCCGGTCTGTCCGGCAGGTGGTTCTGTGGTGTCCGGCACGAGGTTCAGTCTGAGAGGCTGTGCCGGCATGCCCCTCACGTGATTCCGGCTTGTCCCCGAAGTGGTGCTGGTGTAGAGGGCAGGTGATTTTGGCGTGTCCGGCAGGTGGTTCAGGCGAGTTGAGCAGGTGGTTGCGACGTGCTCTGCAGGTGCTTCCGGCGTCTCCGGCACGTGCTTCTGGCACATCTGACTGGTGGTTCCAGCATGCCCAAAAGTTGATTCCAGTCTGTCCGGTAGGTTTTTCCGGCGTGCACGGCACGTGGTTCTGGTACGTGTCAGAGGTGGTTGCGTATGCCCAACAGGTGATTCCGGACTGTCCGCCACGTGCTTCTGGCACGTCTGAGAGGTGGTTCCAACTTGCCCGGCAGGTCATTTCGGAGAGTCGTCCAAGTTGTTCTGGCGTAGCCCGCAGGTGATTTTGGCGTGTCCGGCAGGTGGTTCCGCCGTGCTCGGCAGGTGGTTCAGGCATGGCCGTCACGTGGTTCCAGTCTGTCCAGGACGTGTTTCCAGCTTCTCCGGCAGGTGGTTCTGGTACGTCTGAGAGGTGGTTCCGCCATGGCTGGCAGGTGATCCCGGACTGTCCCCCAGGTGGTTCTGGCATAGCCAGCAGTTGATATTGGCCTGTCCGGCAGGTGGTTCCAGCGAGTCGAACAGGTGGCTCCGGAGTTCTTGGCAGGTGGTTCCGGTCTGTCCGGTAGGTGTTTCCGGCGTGTCTGGCACGTGCTTCCGGCACGTCTGAGAGGTGGTTCCGGCATGCGCGGCAGGTGATTCCATAGTGTCCGCCAGGTGGTTCTGGCATACCCGGCAGTTGATTTTGGCGTGTCCGGCAGGTGTTTCTGGCGAGTCGAGCAGGTGGCTCCGGCATGCTCGGCAGGTGCTTCCGGCGTCTCCGGCACGTGGTTCTGGTGTGTCTGAGAGCTGGTTCCGGCATGTCCGGCAGATGATTCCAGAGTGTCCGCCAAGTGGTTCTGGCATACCCAGCAGGTGATTTTGGCGTGTCAGGGAGGTGGTACCGGTGAGTCGAGCAGGTGGTTCCGGCGTGCTCAGCAGGTGGTTCAGGCGGTTCTGGCAGGTGGTATCCGTCTGTTCGGGGTGTGGTTCCAGCATCTCATGAACACGTTTCTGGCACGTCTGAGATGTGGTTCCAGCCGGCCCGACAGGTGTTTCCGCAGTTTCCGCCAAGCGATTCTGGCGTAGTTGGCAGGTGATTTTGGCATGACTGGCAGGTGGTTCCAGCAAGCCTGGAAGGTGATTCCAAAGTGTTCACCAACTGGTTGTGGCGTAGCCGGCAGGTGATTTTTGCGTGATCGGCAGGTGTTTCTGGCGAGTCGAGCAGGTGGTTCCGGCGTGCTCGGCTGGTGCTTCCGGGGTCATTGGCACGGGGTTCTGGCATGTCTGAGAGGTGGTTCCTGCATGCCCGGCAAGTGATTCCGGAGTGTTCGCCAAGTGGTTCTGGCATAGTCGGCAGGTGATTTTGGCATGTCCGGCAGGTGGTTCAGGCGAGTTGAGCAGGTGGTTCCAACGTGCTTGGCAGGTGCTTCCGGCGTCTCCGGCACGTGTTTCTGGCACATCTGACAGGTGGTTCCGGCATGCCCGAAAGGTGATTCCGGTCTGTCCGGTAAGTGGTTCAAGCCGGCACGGCATGTGGTTCCGGTACGTCTCAGAGGTGGCTGCGCATGCCCAACAGGTGATTCCGGACTGTCCGCCACATGGTTCTGGCACGTCTGAGAGGTGGTTCCGGCATGCCCGGCAGGTCATCCCAGAGAGTCCTCCAAGTGGTTCTGGCATAACACGCAGGTGATTTTGGCGTGTCTGGCAGGTTGTTCAGTTGTGCTTGGCAGGTGGTTCAGGCTTGGCCGGCAGGTGGTTCCAGCCTGTCCAGGACGTGTTTCCAGCTTCTCCGGCAGGTGGTTCTGGTACGTCTGAGAGGTGGTTCCGCCATGGCTGGCAGGCGATTCCGGACCGTCCCCCAGGTGGTTCTGGCATAGCCAGCAGTTGATATTGGCCTGTCCGGCAGGTGGTTCCAGCGAGTCGAACAGGTGGCTCCGGCGTGCTCGGCAGGTGGTTCCGGTCTGTCCGGTAGGTGATTCTGGCGTGTCCGGCACGTGCTTCCGGCACGTCTGAGAGGTGGTTCCGGCATGCGCGACAGGTGGTTTCGGAGTGTCCGCCAGGTGGTTCTGGTGTACCCGGCAGGTGATTTTGGCGTGTCCGGCAGGTGTTTCTGGCGAGTCGAGCAGGTGGCCCTGGCATGCTTGTCAGGTGCTTCCGGCGTCTCCGGCACGTGGTTCTGGTGTGTCTGAGAGCTGGTTCCGGCATGTCCGGCAGATGATTCCGGAGTGTCCGCCAAGTGGTTCTGGCATACCCGGCTGGTGATTTCGGCATGTCAGGTAGGTGGTTCCGGCGAGTCGAGCAGGTGGCTCCGGCGTGCTCGGCAGGCTGTTCAGACGGGTCTGGCAGGTGTTTTCCGTCTGTTCGGGGTGTGGTTCCAGCATCTCATGCACATGGTTCTGGCACGTCTGAGATGTGGTTCCGGCCGGCCCGACAGGTGTTTCCACAGTGTCCGCCAAGTGGTACTGGCGTAGTTGGCAGGTGATTTTGGCATGACCGGCAGGTGGTTCCAGCAAGCCCGGCAGGTGATTCCGAAGTGTTCCCCAACTGGTTGTGGCGTAGCCGGCAGGTGATTTTTGCGTGTCCGGCAGGTGGTTCTGGCGAGTCGAGCAGGTGGTTCCGGCGTGCTCGGCAGGTGCTTCCGGGGTCATTGGCACGTGGTTCTGGCATATCTGAGAGGTGGTTCCGGCATGCCCGGCAGGTGATTCCGGAGTGTTCGCCAAGTGTTTCCGGCGTAGCCGGCAGGTGATTTTGCATGTCGAGCGGTCGTTCCGGCGGGTCGAGCCGGTGGTTCCGGCGTGTGCGGCAGGTGGTTCCGGTCTGTCCGGCAGGTGGTTCTGTGGTGTCCGGCACGAGGTTCAGTCTGAGAGGCTGTGCCGGCATGCCCCTCACGTGATTCCGGCTTGTCCCCGAAGTGGTGCTGGTGTAGCGGGCAGGTGATTTTGGCGTGTCCGGCAGGTGGTTCAGGCGAGTTGAGCAGGTGGTTGCGACGTGCTCTGCAGGTGCTTCCGGCGTCTCCGGCACGTGCTTCTGGCACATCTGACTGGTGGTTCCAGCATGCCCAAAAGTTGATTCCAGTCTGTCCGGTAGGTTTTTCCGGCGTGCACGGCACGTGGTTCTGGTACGTGTCAGAGGTGGTTGCGTATGCCCAACAGGTGATTCCGGACTGTCCGCCACGTGCTTCTGGCACGTCTGAGAGGTGGTTCCAACTTGCCCGGCAGGTCATTTCGGAGAGTCGTCCAAGTTGTTCTGGCGTAGCCCGCAGGTGATTTTGGCGTGTCCGGCAGGTGGTTCCGCCGTGCTCGGCAGGTGGTTCAGGCATGGCCGTCACGTGGTTCCAGTCTGTCCAGGACGTGTTTCCAGCTTCTCCGGCAGGTGGTTCTGGTACGTCTGAGAAGTGGTTCCGCCATGGCTGGCAGGTGATCCCGGACTGTCCCCCAGGTGGTTCTGGCATAGCCAGCAGTTGATATTGGCCTGTCCGGCAGGTGGTTCCAGCGAGTCGAACAGGTGGCTCCGGAGTTCTTGGCAGGTGGTTCCGGTCTGTCCGGTAGGTGTTTCCGGCGTGTCTGGCACGTGCTTCCGGCACGTCTGAGAGGTGGTTCCGGCATGCGCGGCAGGTGATTCCATAGTGTCCGCCAGGTGGTTCTGGCATACCCAGCAGGTGATTTTGGCGTGTCAGGGAGGTGGTACCGGTGAGTCGAGCAGGTGGTTCCGGCGTGCTCAGCAGGTGGTTCAGGCGGTTCTGGCAGGTGGTATCCGTCTGTTCGGGGTGTGGTTCCAGCATCTCATGAACACGTTTCTGGCACGTCTGAGATGTGGTTCCAGCCGGCCCGACAGGTGTTTCCGCAGTTTCCGCCAAGCGATTCTGGCGTAGTTGGCAGGTGATTTTGGCATGACTGGCAGGTGGTTCCAGCAAGCCTGGAAGGTGATTCCAAAGTGTTCACCAACTGGTTGTGGCGTAGCCGGCAGGTGATTTTTGCGTGATCGGCAGGTGTTTCTGGCGAGTCGAGCAGGTGGTTCCGGCGTGCTCGGCTGGTGCTTCCGGGGTCATTGGCACGGGGTTCTGGCATGTCTGAGAGGTGGTTCCTGCATGCCCGGCAAGTGATTCCGGAGTGTTCGCCAAGTGGTTCTGGCATAGTCGGCAGGTGATTTTGGCATGTCCGGCAGGTGGTTCAGGCGAGTTGAGCAGGTGGTTCCAACGTGCTTGGCAGGTGCTTCCGGCGTCTCCGGCACGTGTTTCTGGCACATCTGACAGGTGGTTCCGGCATGCCCGAAAGGTGATTCCGGTCTGTCCGGTAAGTGGTTCAAGCCGGCACGGCATGTGGTTCCGGTACGTCTCAGAGGTGGCTGCGCATGCCCAACAGGTGATTCCGGACTGTGCGCCACATGGTTCTGGCACGTCTGAGAGGTGGTTCCGGCATGCCCGGCAGGTCATCCCAGAGAGTCCTCCAAGTGGTTCTGGCATAACACGCAGGTGATTTTGGCGTGTCTGGCAGGTTGTTCCGTTGTGCTTGGCAGGTGGTTCAGGCTTGGCCGGCAGGTGGTTCCAGCCTGTCCAGGACGTGTTTCCAGCTTCTCCGGCAGGTGGTTCTGGTACGTCTGAGAGGTGGTTCCGCCATGGCTGGCAGGCGATTCCGGACCGTCCCCCAGGTGGTTCTGGCATAGCCAGCAGTTGATATTGGCCTGTCCGGCAGGTGGTTCCAGCGAGTCGAACAGGTGGCTCCGGCGTGCTCGGCAGGTGGTTCCGGTCTGTCCGGTAGGTGATTCTGGCGTGTCCGGCACGTGCTTCCGGCACGTCTGAGAGGTGGTTCCGGCATGCGCGACAGGTGGTTTCGGAGTGTCCGCCAGGTGGTTCTGGTGTACCCGGCAGGTGATTTTGGCGTGTCCGGCAGGTGTTTCTGGCGAGTCGAGCAGGTGGCCCTGGCATGCTTGTCAGGTGCTTCCGGCGTCTCCGGCACGTGGTTCTGGTGTGTCTGAGAGCTGGTTCCGGCATGTCCGGCAGATGATTCCAGAGTGTCCGCCAAGTGGTTCTGGCATACCCGGCTGGTGATTTCGGCATGTCAGGTAGGTGGTTCCGGCTAGTCGAGCAGGTGGCTCCGGCGTGCTCGGCAGGCTGTTCAGACGGGTCTGGCAGGTGTTTTCCGTCTGTTCGGGGTGTGGTTCCAGCATCTCATGCACATGGTTCTGGCACGTCTGAGATGTGGTTCCGGCCGGCCCGACAGGTGTTTCCACAGTGTCCGCCAAGTGGTACTGGCGTAGTTGGCAGGTGATTTTGGCATGACCGGCAGGTGGTTCCAGCAAGCCCGGCAGGTGATTCCGAAGTGTTCCCCAACTGGTTGTGGCGTAGCCGGCAGGTGATTTTTGCGGGTCCGGCAGGTGGTTCTGGCGAGTCGAGCAGGTGGTTCCGGCGTGCTCGGCAGGTGCTTCCGGGGTCATTGGCACGTGGTTCTGGCATATCTGAGAGGTGGTTCCGGCATGCCCGGCAGGTGATTCCGGAGTGTTCGCCAAGTGTTTCCGGCGTAGCCGGCAGGTGATTTTGCATGTCGAGCGGTCGTTCCGGCGGGTCGAGCCGGTGGTTCCGGCGTGTGCGGCAGGTGGTTCCGGTCTGTCCGGCAGGTGGTTCTGTGGTGTCCGGCACGAGGTTCAGTCTGAGAGGCTGTGCCGGCATGCCCCTCACGTGATTCCGGCTTGTCCCCGAAGTGGTGCTGGTGTAGCGGGCAGGTGATTTTGGCGTGTCCGGCAGGTGGTTCAGGCGAGTTGAGCAGGTGGT
>NW_027227228.1:0-40376 GCF_037783145.1 Equus przewalskii
AGTTTCCGCCAAGCGATTCTGGCGTAGTTGGCAGGTGATTTTGGCATGACTGGCAGGTGGTTCCAGCAAGCCTGGAAGGTGATTCCAAAGTGTTCACCAACTGGTTGTGGCGTAGCCGGCAGGTGATTTTTGCGTGATCGGCAGGTGTTTCTGGCGAGTCGAGCAGGTGGTTCCGGCGTGCTCGGCTGGTGCTTCCGGGGTCATTGGCACGGGGTTCTGGCATGTCTGAGAGGTGGTTCCTGCATGCCCGGCAAGTGATTCCGGAGTGTTCGCCAAGTGGTTCTGGCATAGTCGGCAGGTGATTTTGGCATGTCCGGCAGGTGGTTCAGGCGAGTTGAGCAGGTGGTTCCAACGTGCTTGGCAGGTGCTTCCGGCGTCTCCGGCACGTGTTTCTGGCACATCTGACAGGTGGTTCCGGCATGCCCGAAAGGTGATTCCGGTCTGTCCGGTAGGTGGTTCCAGCCGGCACGGCATGTGGTTCTGGTACGTCTCAGAGGTGGCTGCGCATGCCCAACAGGTGATTCCGGACTGTCCGCCACATGGTTCTGGCACGTCTGAGAGGTGGTTCCGGCATGCCCGGCAGGTCATCCCAGAGAGTCCTCCAAGTGGTTCTGGCATAACACGCAGGTGATTTTGGCGTGTCTGGCAGGTTGTTCAGTTGTGCTTGGCAGGTGGTTCAGGCTTGGCCGGCAGGTGGTTCCAGCCTGTCCAGGACGTGTTTCCAGCTTCTCCGGCAGGTGGTTCTGGTACGTCTGAGAGGTGGTTCCGCCATGGCTGGCAGGCGATTCCGGACCGTCCCCCAGGTGGTTCTGGCATAGCCAGCAGTTGATATTGGCCTGTCCGGCAGGTGGTTCCAGCGAGTCGAACAGGTGGCTCCGGCGTGCTCGGCAGGTGGTTCTGGTCTGTCCGGTAGGTGATTCTGGCGTGTCCGGCACGTGCTTCCGGCACGTCTGAGAGGTGGTTCCGGCATGCGCGACAGGTGGTTTCGGAGTGTCCGCCAGGTGGTTCTGGTGTACCCGGCAGGTGATTTTGGCGTGTCCGGCAGGTGTTTCTGGCGAGTCGAGCAGGTGGCCCTGGCATGCTTGTCAGGTGCTTCCGGCGTCTCCGGCACGTGGTTCTGGTGTGTCTGAGAGCTGGTTCCGGCATGTCCGGCAGATGATTCCGGAGTGTCCGCCAAGTGGTTCTGGCATACCCGGCTGGTGATTTCGGCATGTCAGGTAGGTGGTTCCGGCGAGTCGAGCAGGTGTCTGCGGCGTGCTCGGCAGGTTGTTCAGACGGGTGTGGCAGGTGTTTACCGTTTGTTCGGGGTGTGGTTCCAGCATCTCATGCACATGGTTCTGGCACGTCTGAGATGTGGTTCCGGCCGGCCCGACAGGTGTTTCCACAGTGTCCGCCAAGTGGTACTGGCGTAGTTGGCAGGTGATTTTGGCATGACCGGCAGGTGGTTCCAGCAAGCCCGGCAGGTGATTCCGAAGTGTTCCCCAACTGGTTGTGGCGTAGCCGGCAGGTGATTTTTGCGTGTCCGGCAGGTGGTTCTGGCGAGTCGAGCAGGTGGTTCCGGCGTGCTCGGCAGGTGCTTCCGGGGTCATTGGCACGTGGTTCTGGCATATCTGAGAGGTGGTTCCGGCATGCCCGGCAGGTGATTCCGGAGTGTTCGCCAAGTGTTTCCGGCGTAGCCGGCAGGTGATTTTGCATGTCCAGCGGTCGTTCCGGCGGGTCGAGCCGGTGGTTCCGGCGTGTCCGGCATGTGGTTCCGGTCTGTCCGGCAGGTGGTTCTGTGGTGTCCGGCACGAGGTTCAGTCTGAGAGGCTGTGCCGGCATGCCCCTCACGTGATTCCGGCTTGTCCCCGAAGTGGTGCTGGTGTAGCGGGCAGGTGATTTTGGCGTGTCCGGCAGGTGGTTCAGGCGAGTTGAGCAGGTGCTTGCGACGTGCTCTGCAGGTGCTTCCGGCGTCTCCGGCACGTGTTTCTGGCACATCTGACTGGTGGTTCCAGCATGCCCAAAAGTTGATTCCAGTCTGTCCGTTAGGTTTTTCCGGCGTGCACGGCACGTGGTTCTGGTACGTGTCAGAGGTGGTTGCGTATGCCCAACAGGTGATTCCGGACTGTCCGCCACATGCTTCTGGCACGTCTGAGAGGTGGTTCCAACATGCCCGGCAGGTCATTTCGGAGAGTCGTCCAAGTGGTACTGGCGTAGCCCGCAGGTGATTTTGGCGTGTCCGGCAGGTGTTTCTGGCGAGTCGAGCAGGTGGCTCCGGCATGCTCGGCAGGTGCTTCCGGCGTCTCCGGCACTTGGTTCTGGTGTGTCTGAGAGCTGGTTCCGGCATGTCCGGCAGATGATTCCGGAGTGTCCGCCAAGTGGTTCTGGCATACCCAGCAGGTGATTTTGGCGTGTCAGGGAGGTGGTACCGGTGAGTCGAGCAGGTGGTTCCGGCGTGCTCAGCAGGTGGTTCAGGCGGTTCTGGCAGGTGGTATCCGTCTGTTCGGGGTGTGGTTCCAGCATCTCATGAACACGTTTCTGGCACGTCTGAGATGTGGTTCCAGCCGGCCCGACAGGTGTTTCCGCAGTTTCCGCCAAGCGATTCTGGCGTAGTTGGCAGGTGATTTTGGCATGACTGGCAGGTGGTTCCAGCAAGCCTGGAAGGTGATTCCAAAGTGTTCACCAACTGGTTGTGGCGTAGCCGGCAGGTGATTTTTGCGTGATCGGCAGGTGTTTCTGGCGAGTCGAGCAGGTGGTTCCGGCGTGCTCGGCTGGTGCTTCCGGGGTCATTGGCATGGGGTTCTGGCATGTCTGAGAGGTGGTTCCTGCATGCCCGGCAAGTGATTCCGGAGTGTTCGCCAAGTGGTTCTGGCATAGTCGGCAGGTGATTTTGGCATGTCCGGCAGGTGGTTCAGGCGAGTTGAGCAGGTGGTTCCAACGTGCTTGGCAGGTGCTTCCGGCGTCTCCGGCACGTGTTTCTGGCACATCTGACAGGTGGTTCCGGCATGCCCGAAAGGTGATTCCGGTCTGTCCGGTAGGTGGTTCCAGCCGGCACGGCATGTGGTTCTGGTACGTCTCAGAGGTGGCTGCGCATGCCCAACAGGTGATTCCGGACTGTCCGCCACATGGTTCTGGCACGTCTGAGAGGTGGTTCCGGCATGCCCGGCAGGTCATCCCAGAGAGTCCTCCAAGTGGTTCTGGCATAACACGCAGGTGATTTTGGCGTGTCTGGCAGGTTGTTCAGTTGTGCTTGGCAGGTGGTTCAGGCTTGGCCGGCAGGTGGTTCCAGCCTCTCCAGGACGTGTTTCCAGCTTCTCCGGCAGGTGGTTCTGGTACGTCTGAGAGGTGGTTCCGCCATGGCTGGCAGGCGATTCCGGACCGTCCCCCAGGTGGTTCTGGCATAGCCAGCAGTTGATATTGGCCTGTCCGGCAGGTGGTTCCAGCGAGTCGAACAGGTGGCTCCGGCGTGCTCGGCAGGTGGTTCCGGTCTGTCCGGTAGGTGATTCTGGCGTGTCCGGCACGTGCTTCCGGCACGTCTGAGAGGTGGTTCCGGCATGCGCGACAGGTGGTTTCGGAGTGTCCGCCAGGTGGTTCTGGTGTACCCGGCAGGTGATTTTGGCGTGTCCGGCAGGTGTTTCTGGCGAGTCGAGCAGGTGGCCCTGGCATGCTTGTCAGGTGCTTCCGGCGTCTCCGGCACGTGGTTCTGGTGTGTCTGAGAGCTGGTTCCGGCATGTCCGGCAGATGATTCCGGAGTGTCCGCCAAGTGGTTCTGGCATACCCGGCTGGTGATTTCGGCATGTCAGGTAGGTGGTTCCGGCGAGTCGAGCAGGTGGCTGCGGCGTGCTCGGCAGGTTGTTCAGACGGGTCTGGCAGGTGTTTACCGTCTGTTCGGGGTGTGGTTCCAGCATCTCATGCACATGGTTCTGGCACGTCTGAGATGTGGTTCCGGGCGGCCCGACAGGTGTTTCCACAGTGTCCGCCAAGTGGTACTGGCGTAGTTGGCAGGTGATTTTGGCATGACCGGTAGTGGTTCCAGCAAGCCCGGCAGGTGATTCCGAAGTGTTCCCCAACTGGTTGTGGCGTAGCCGGCAGGTGATTTTTGCGTGTCCGGCAGGTGGTTCTGGCGAGTCGAGCAGGTGGTTCCGGCGTGCTCGGCAGGTGCTTCCGGGGTCATTGGCACGTGGTTCTGGCATATCTGAGAGGTGGTTCCGGCATGCCCGGCAGGTGATTCCGGAGTGTTCGCCAAGTGTTTCCGACGTAGACGGCAGGTGATTTTGCATGTCCAGCGGTCGTTCCGGCGGGTCGAGCCGGTGGTTCCGGCGTGTGCGGCAGGTGGTTCCGGTCTGTCCGGCAGGTGGTTCTGTGGTGTCCGGCACGAGGTTCAGTCTGAGAGGCTGTGCCGGCATGCCCCTCACGTGATTCCGGCTTGTCCCCGAAGTGGTGCTGGTGTAGCGGGCAGGTGATTTTGGCGTGTCCGGCAGGTGGTTCAGGCGAGTTGAGCAGGTGGTTGCGACGTGCTCTGCAGGTGCTTCCGGCGTCCCCGGCACGTGTTTCTGGCACATCTGACTGGTGGTTCCTGCATGCCCAAAAGTTGATTCCAGTCTGTCCGGTAGGTTTTTCCGGCGTGCACGGCATGTGGTTCTGGTACGTGTCAGAGGTGGTTGCGTATGCCCAACAGGTGATTCCGGACTGTCCGCCACATGCTTCTGGCACGTCTGAGAGGTGGTTCCAACATGCCCGGCAGGTCATTTCGGAGAGTCGTCCAAGTGGTACTGGCGTAGCCCGCAGGTGATTTTGGCGTGTCCGGCAGGTGTTTCTGGCGAGTCGAGCAGGTGGCTCCGGCATGCTCGGCAGGTGCTTCCGGCGTCTCCGGCACTTGGTTCTGGTGTGTCTGAGAGCTGGTTCCGGCATGTCCGGCAGATGATTCCGGAGTGTCCGCCAAGTGGTTCTGGCATACCCAGCAGGTGATTTTGGCGTGTCAGGGAGGTGGTACCGGTGAGTCGAGCAGGCGGTTCCGGCGTGCTCAGCAGGTGGTTCAGGCGGTTCTGACAGGTGGTATCCGTCTGTTCGGGGTGTGGTTCCAGCATCTCATGAACACGTTTCTGGCACGTCTGAGATGTGGTTCCAGCCGGCCCGACAGGTGTTTCCGCAGTTTCCGCCAAGCGATTCTGGCGTAGTTCGCAGGTGATTTTGGCATGACTGGCAGGTGGTTCCAGCAAGCCTGGCAGGTGATTCCAAAGTGTTCACCAACTGGTTGTGGCGTAGCCGGCAGGTGATTTTTGCGTGATCGGCAGGTGTTTCTGGCGAGTCGAGCAGGTGGTTCCGGCGTGCTCGGCTGGTGCTTCCGGGGTCATTGGCACGGGGTTCTGGCATGTCTGAGAGGTGGTTCCTGCATGCCCGGCAAGTGATTCCGGAGTGTTCGCCAAGTGGTTCTGGCATAGTCGGCAGGTGATTTTGGCATGTCCGGCAGGTGGTTCAGGCGAGTTGAGCAGGTGGTTCCAACGTGCTTGGCAGGTGCTTCCGGCGTCTCCGGCACGTGTTTCTGGCACATCTGACAGGTGGTTCCGGCATGCCCGAAAGGTGATTCCGGTCTGTCCGGTAGGTGGTTCCAGCCGGCACGGCATGTGGTTCTGGTACATCTCAGAGGTGGCTGCGCATGCCCAACAGGTGATTCCGGACTGTCCGCCACATGGTTCTGGCACGTCTGAGAGGTGGTTCCGGCATGCCCGGCAGGTCATCCCAGAGAGTCCTCCAAGTGGTTCTGGCATAACACGCAGGTGATTTTGGCGTGTCTGGCAGGTTGTTCAGTTGTGCTTGGCAGGTGGTTCAGGCTTGGCCGGCAGGTGGTTCCAGCCTGTCCAGGACGTGTTTCCAGCTTCTCCGGCAGGTGGTTCTGGTACGTCTGAGAGGTGGTTCCGCCATGGCTGGCAGGCGATTCCGGACCGTCCCCCAGGTGGTTCTGGCATAGCCAGCAGTTGATATTGGCCTGTCCGGCAGGTGGTTCCAGCGAGTCGAACAGGTGGCTCCGGCGTGCTCGGCAGGTGGTTCCGGTCTGTCCGGTAGGTGATTCTGGCGTGTCCGGCACGTGCTTCCGGCACGTCTGAGAGGTGGTTCCGGCATGCGCGACAGGTGGTTTCGGAGTGTCCGCCAGGTGGTTCTGGTGTACCCGGCAGGTGATTTTGGCGTGTCCGGCAGGTGCTTCTGGCGAGTCGAGCAGGTGACCCTGGCATGCTTGTCAGGTGCTTCCGGCGTCTCCGGCACGTGGTTCTGGTGTGTCTGAGAGCTGGTTCCGGCATGTCCGGCAGATGATTCCGGAGTGTCCGCCAAGTGGTTCTGGCATACCCGGCTGGTGATTTCGGCATGTCAGGTAGGTGGTTCCGGCGAGTCGAGCAGGTGGCTCCGGCGTGCTCGGCAGGTTGTTCAGACGGGTCTGGCAGGTGTTTTCCGTCTGTTCGGGGTGTGGTTCCAGCATCTCATGCACATGGTTCTGGCACGTCTGAGATGTGGTTCCGGCCGGCCCGACAGGTGTTTCCACAGTGTCCGCCAAGTGGTACTGGCGTAGTTGGCAGGTGATTTTGGCATGACCGGCAGGTGGTTCCAGCAAGCCCGGCAGGTGATTCCGAAGTGTTCCCCAACTGGTTGTGGCGTAGCCGGCAGGTGATTTTTGCGTGTCCGGCAGGTGGTTCTGGCGAGTCAAGCAGGTGGTTCCGGCGTGCTCGGCAGGTGCTTCCGGGGTCATTGGCCCGTGGTTCTGGCATATCTGAGAGGTGGTTCCGGCATGCCCGGCAGGTGATTCCGGAGTGTTCGCCAAGTGTTTCCGGCGTAGCCGGCAGGTGATTTTGCATGTCGAGCGGTCGTTCCGGCGGGTCGAGCCAGTGGTTCCGGCGTGTGCGGCAGGTGGTTCCGGTCTGTCCGGCAGGTGGTTCTGTGGTGTCCGGCACGAAGTTCAGTCTGAGAGGCTGTGCCGGCATGCCCCTCACGTGATTCCTTCTTGTCCCCGAAGTGGTGCTGGTGTAGCGGGCAGGTGATTTTGGCGTGTCCGGCAGGTGGTTCAGGCGAGTTGAGCAGGTGGTTGCGACGTGCTCTGCAGGTGCTTCCGGAGTCTCCGGCACGTGTTTCTGGCACATCTGACTGGTGGTTCCAGCATGCCCAAAAGTTGATTCCAGTCTGTCCGGTAGGTTTTTCCGGCGTGCACGGCACGTGGTTCTGGTACGTGTCAGAGGTGGTTGCGTATGCCCAACAGGTGATTCCGGACTGTCCGCCACATGCTTCTGGCACGTCTGAGAGGTGGTTCCAACATGCCCGGCAGGTCATTTCGGAGAGTCGTCCAAGTGGTACTGGCGTAGCCCGCAGGTGATTTTGGCGTGTCCGGCAGGTGTTTCTGGCGAGTCGAGCAGGTGGCTCCGGCATGCTCGGCAGGTGCTTCCGGCGTCTCCGGCACTTGGTTCTGGTGTGTCTGAGAGCTGGTTCCGGCATGTCCGGCAGATGATTCCGGAGTGTCCGCCAAGTGGTTCTGGCATACCCAGCAGGTGATTTTGGCGTGTCAGGGAGGTGGTACTGGTGAGTCGAGCAGGTGGTTCCGGCGTGCTCAGCAGGTGGTTCAGGCGGTTCTGGCAGGTGGTATCCGTCTGTTCGGGGTGTGGTTCCAGCATCTCATGAACACGTTTCTGGCACGTCTGAGATGTGGTTCCAGCCGGCCCGACAGGTGTTTCCGCAGTGTCTGCCAAGCGGTTCTGGCGTAGTTGGCAGGTGATTTTGGCATGACTGGCAGGTGGTTCCAGCAAGCCTGGCAGGTGATTCCAAAGTGTTCACCAACTGGTTGTGGCGTAGCCGGCAGGTGATTTTTGCGTGATCGGCAGGTGTTTCTGGCGAGTCGAGCAGGTGGTTCCGGCGTGCTCGGCTGGTGCTTCCGGGGTCATTGGCACGGGGTTCTGGCATGTCTGAGAGGTGGTTCCTGCATGCCCGGCAAGTGATTCCGGAGTGTTCGCCAAGTGGTTCTGGCATAGTCGGCAGGTGATTTTGGCATGTCCGGCAGGTGGTTCAGGCGAGTTGAGCAGGTGGTTCCAACGTGCTTGGCAGGTGCTTCCGGCGTCTCCGGCACGTGTTTCTGGCACATCTGACAGGTGGTTCCGGCATGCCCGAAAGGTGATTCCGGTCTGTCCGGTAGGTGGTTCCAGCCTGCACGGCATGTGGTTCTGGTACGTCTCAGAGGTGGCTGCGCATGCCCAACAGGTGATTCCGGACTGTCCGCCACATGGTTCTGGCACGTCTGAGAGGTGGTTCCGGCATGCCCGGCAGGTCATCCCAGAGAGTCCTCCAAGTGGTTCTGGCATAACACGCAGGTGATTTTGGCGTGTCTGGCAGGTTGTTCCGTTGTGCTTGGCAGGTGGTTCAGGCTTGGCCGGCAGGTGGTTCCAGCCTCTCCAGGACGTGTTTCCAGCTTCTCCGGCAGGTGGTTCTGGTACGTCTGAGAGGTGGTTCCGCCATGGCTGGCAGGCGATTCCGGACCGTCCCCCAGGTGGTTCTGGCATAGCCAGCAGTTGATATTGGCCTGTCCGGCAGGTGGTTCCAGCGAGTCGAACAGGTGGCTCCGGCGTGCTCGGCAGGTGGTTCCGGTCTGTCCGGTAGGTGATTCTGGCGTGTCCGGCACGTGCTTCCGGCACGTCTGAGAGGTGGTTCCGGCATGCGCGACAGGTGGTTTCGGAGTGTCCGCCAGGTGGTTCTGGTGTACCCGGCAGGTGATTTTGGCGTGTCCGGCAGGTGTTTCTGGCGAGTCGAGCAGGTGGCTCCGGCATGCTTGTCAGGTGCTTCCGGCGTCTCCGGCACGTGGTTCTGGTGTGTCTGAGAGCTGGTTCCGGCATGTCCGGCAGATGATTCCGGAGTGTCCGCCAAGTGGTTCTGGCATACCCGGCTGGTGATTTCGGCATGTCAGGTAGGTGGTTCCGGCGAGTCGAGCAGGTGGCTCCGGCGTGCTCGGCAGGTTGTTCAGACGGGTCTGGCAGGTGTTTTCCGTCTGTTCGGGGTGTGGTTCCAGGATCTCATGCACATGGTTCTGGCACGTCTGAGATGTGGTTCCGGCCGGCCCGACAGGTGTTTCCACAGTGTCCGCCAAGTGGTACTGGCGTAGTTGGCAGGTGATTTTGGCATGACCGGCAGGTGGTTCCAGCAAGCCCGGCAGGTGATTCCGAAGTGTTCCCCAACTGGTTGTGGCGTAGCCGGCAGGTGATTTTTGCGTGTCCGGCAGGTGGTTCTGGCGAGTCGAGCAGGTGGTTCCGGCGTGCTCGGCAGGTGCTTCCGGGGTCATTGGCCCGTGGTTCTGGCATATCTGAGAGGTGGTTCCGGCATGCCCGGCAGGTGATTCCGGAGTGTTCGCCAAGTGTTTCCGGCGTAGCCGGCAGGTGATTTTGCATGTCGAGCGGTCGTTCCGGCGGGTCGAGCCAGTGGTTCCGGCGTGTGCGGCAGGTGGTTCCGGTCTGTCCGGCAGGTGGTTCTGTGGTGTCCGGCACGAGGTTCAGTCTGAGAGGCTGTGCCGGCATGCCCCTCACGTGATTCCTTCTTGTCCCCGAAGTGGTGCTGGTGTAGCGGGCAGGTGATTTTGGCGTGTCCGGCAGGTGGTTCAGGCGAGTTGAGCAGGTGCTTGCGACGTGCTCTGCAGGTGCTTCCGGCGTCTCCGGCACGTGCTTCTGGCACATCTGACTGGTGGTTCCAGCATGCCCAAAAGTTGATTCCAGTCTGTCCGGTAGGTTTTTCCGGCGTGCACGGCACGTGGTTCTGGTACGTGTCAGAGGTGGTTGCGTATGCCCAACAGGTGATTCCGGACTGTCTGCCACATGCTTCTGGCACGTCTGAGAGGTGGTTCCAACATGCCCGGCAGGTCATTTCGGAGAGTCGTCCAAGTGGTACTGGCGTAGCCCGCAGGTGATTTTCTCGTGTCCGGCAGGTGTTTCTGGCGAGTCGAGCAGGTGGCTCCGGCATGCTCGGCAGGTGCTTCCGGCGTCTCCGGCACTTGGTTCTGGTGTGTCTGAGAGCTGGTTCCGGCATGTCCGGCAGATGATTCCGGAGTGTCCGCCAAGTGGTTCTGGCATACCCAGCAGGTGATTTTGGCGTGTCAGGGAGGTGGTACCGGTGAGTCGAGCAGGTGGTTCCGGCGTGCTCAGCAGGTGGTTCAGGCGGTTCTGGCAGGTGGTATCCGTCTGTTCGGGGTGTGGTTCCAGCATCTCATGAACACGTTTCTGGCACGTCTGAGATGTGGTTCCAGCCGGCCCGACAGGTGTTTCCGCAGTTTCCGCCAAGCGATTCTGGCGTAGTTGGCAGGTGATTTTGGCATGACTGGCAGGTGGTTCCAGCAAGCCTGGCAGGTGATTCCAAAGTGTTCACCAACTGGTTGTGGCGTAGCCGGCAGGTGATTTTTGCGTGATCGGCAGGTGTTTCTGGCGAGTCGAGCAGGTGGTTCCGGCGTGCTCGGCTGGTGCTTCCGGGGTCATTGGCACGGGGTTCTGGCATGTCTGAGAGGTGGTTCCTGCATGCCCGGCAAGTGATTCCGGAGTGTTCGCCAAGTGGTTCTGGCATAGTCGGCAGGTGATTTTGGCATGTCCGGCAGGTGGTTCAGGCGAGTTGAGCAGGTGGTTCCAACGTGCTTGGCAGGTGCTTCCGGCGTCTCCGGCACGTGTTTCTGGCACATCTGACAGGTGGTTCCGGCATGCCCGAAAGGTGATTCCGGTCTGTCCGGTAGGTGGTTCCAGCCGGCACGGCATGTGGTTCTGGTACGTCTCAGAGGTGGCTGCGCATGCCCAACAGGTGATTCCGGACTGTCCGCCACATGGTTCTGGCACGTCTGAGAGGTGGTTCCGGCATGCCCGGCAGGTCATCCCAGAGAGTCCTCCAAGTGGTTCTGGCATAACACGCAGGTGATTTTGGCGTGTCTGGCAGGTTGTTCAGTTGTGCTTGGCAGGTGGTTCAGGCTTGGCCGGCAGGTGGTTCCAGCCTGTCCAGGACGTGTTTCCAGCTTCTCCGGCAGGTGGTTCTGGTACGTCTGAGAGGTGGTTCCGCCATGGCTGGCAGGCGATTCCGGACCGTCCCCCAGGTGGTTCTGGCATAGCCAGCAGTTGATATTGGCCTGTCCGGCAGGTGGTTCCAGCGAGTCGAACAGGTGGCTCCGGCGTGCTCGGCAGGTGGTTCTGGTCTGTCCGGTAGGTGATTCTGGCGTGTCCGGCACGTGCTTCCGGCACGTCTGAGAGGTGGTTCCGGCATGCGCGACAGGTGGTTTCGGAGTGTCCGCCAGGTGGTTCTGGTGTACCCGGCAGGTGATTTTGGCGTGTCCGGCAGGTGTTTCTGGCGAGTCGAGCAGGTGGCCCTGGCATGCTTGTCAGGTGCTTCCGGCGTCTCCGGCACGTGGTTCTGGTGTGTCTGAGAGCTGGTTCCGGCATGTCCGGCAGATGATTCCGGAGTGTCCGCCAAGTGGTTCTGGCATACCCGGCTGGTGATTTCGGCATGTCAGGTAGGTGGTTCCGGCGAGTCGAGCAGGTGGCTGCGGCGTGCTCGGCAGGTTTTTCAGACGGGTGTGGCAGGTGTTTACCGTCTGTTCGGGGTGTGGTTCCAGCATCTCATGCACATGGTTCTGGCACGTCTGAGATGTGGTTCCGGGCGGCCCGACAGGTGTTTCCACAGTGTCCGCCAAGTGGTACTGGCGTAGTTGGCAGGTGATTTTGGCATGACCGGCAGGTGGTTCCAGCAAGCCCGGCAGGTGATTCCGAAGTGTTCCCCAACTGGTTGTGGCGTAGCCGGCAGGTGATTTTTGCGTGTCCGGCAGGTGGTTCTGGCGAGTCGAGCAGGTGGTTCCGGCGTGCTCGGCAGGTGCTTCCGGGGTCATTGGCACGTGGTTCTGGCATATCTGAGAGGTGGTTCCGGCATGCCCGGCAGGTGATTCCGGAGTGTTCGCCAAGTGTTTCCGGCGTAGCCGGCAGGTGATTTTGCATGTCGAGCGGTCATTCCGGCGGGTCGAGCCGGTGGTTCCGGCGTGTGCGGCAGGTGGTTCCGGTCTGTCCGGCAGGTGGTTCTGTGGTGTCCGGCACGAGGTTCAGTCTGAGAGGCTGTGCCGGCATGCCCCTCACGTGATTCCGGCTTGTCCCCGAAGTGGTGCTGGTGTAGCGGGCAGGTGATTTTGGCGTGTCCGGCAGGTGGTTCAGGCGAGTTGAGCAGGTGGTTGCGACGTGCTCGGCAGGTGCTTCCGGCGTCTCCGGCACGTGTTTCTGGCACATCTGACTGGTGGTTCCAGCATGCCCAAAAGTTGATTCCAGTCTGTCCGGTAGGTTTTTCCGGCGTGCACGGCACGTGGTTCTGGTACGTGTCAGAGGTGGTTGCGTATGCCCAACAGGTGATTCCGGACTGTCCGCCACATGCTTCTGGCACGTCTGAGAGGTGGTTCCAACATGCCCGGCAGGTCATTTCGGAGAGTCGTCCAAGTGGTACTGGCGTAGCCCGCAGGTGATTTTGGCGTGTCCGGCAGGTGTTTCTGGCGAGTCGAGCAGGTGGCTCCGGCATGCTCGGCAGGTGCTTCCGGCGTCTCCGGCACTTGGTTCTGGTGTGTCTGAGAGCTGGTTCCGGCATGTCCGGCAGATGATTCCGGAGTGTCCGCCAAGTGGTTCTGGCATACCCAGCAGGTGATTTTGGCGTGTCAGGGAGGTGGTACCGGTGAGTCGAGCAGGTGGTTCCGGCGTGCTCAGCAGGTGGTTCAGGCGGTTCTGGCAGGTGGTATCCGTCTGTTCGGGGTGTGGTTCCAGCATCTCATGAACACGTTTCTGGCACGTCTGAGATGTGGTTCCAGCCGGCCCGACAGGTGTTTCCGCAGTTTCCACCAAGCGATTCTGGCGTAGTTGGCAGGTGATTTTGTCATGACTGGCAGGTGGTTCCAGCAAGCCTGGCAGGTGATTCCAAAGTGTTCACCAACTGGTTGTGGTGTAGCCGGCAGGTGATTTTTGCGTGATCGGCAGGTGTTTCTGGCGAGTCGAGCAGGTGGTTCCGGCGTGCTCGGCTGGTGCTTCCGGGGTCATTGGCACGGGGTTCTGGCATGTCTGAGAGGTGGTTCCTGCATGCCCGGCAAGTGATTCCGGAGTGTTCGCCAAGTGGTTCTGGCATAGTCGGCAGGTGATTTTGGCATGTCCGGCAGGTGGTTCAGGCGAGTTGAGCAGGTGGTTCCAACGTGCTTGGCAGGTGCTTCCGGCGTCTCCGGCACGTGTTTCTGGCACATCTGACAGGTGGTTCCGGCATGCCCGAAAGGTGATTCCGGTCTGTCCGGTAGGTGGTTCCAGCCGGCACGGCATGTGGTTCTGGTACGTCTCAGAGGTGGCTGCGCATGCCCAACAGGTGATTCCGGACTGTCCGCCACATGGTTCTGGCACGTCTGAGAGGTGGTTCCGGCATGCCCGGCAGGTCATCCCAGAGAGTCCTCCAAGTGGTTCTGGCATAACACGCAGGTGATTTTGGCGTGTCTGGCAGGTTGTTCAGTTGTGCTTGGCAGGTGGTTCAGGCTTGGCCGGCAGGTGGTTCCAGCCTGTCCAGGACGTGTTTCCAGATTCTCCGGCAGGTGGTTCTGGTACGTCTGAGAGGTGGTTCCGCCATGGCTGGCAGGCGATTCCGGACCGTCCCCCAGGTGGTTCTGGCATAGCCAGCAGTTGATATTGGCCTGTCCGGCAGGTGGTTCCAGCGAGTCGAACAGGTGGCTCCGGCGTGCTCGGCAGGTGGTTCTGGTCTGTCCGGTAGGTGATTCTGGCGTGTCCGGCACGTGCTTCCGGCACGTCTGAGAGGTGGTTCCGGCATGCGCGACAGGTGGTTTCGGAGTGTCCGCCAGGTGGTTCTGGCGTACCCGGCAGGTGATTTTGGCGTGTCCGGCAAGTGTTTCTGGCGAGTCGAGCAGGTGGCTCCGGCATGCTCGGCAGGTGCTTCCGGCGTCTCCGGCACGTGGTTCTGGTGTGTCTGAGAGCTGGTTCCGGCATGTCCGGCAGATGATTCCGGAGTGTCCGCCAAGTGGTTCTGGCATACCCGGCTGGTGATTTCGGCATGTCAGGTAGGTGGTTCCGGCGAGTCGAGCAGGTGGCTGCGGCGTGCTCGGCAGGTTGTTCAGACGGGTGTGGCAGGTGTTTACCGTCTGTTCGGGGTGTGGTTCCAGCATCTCATGCACATGGTTCTGGCACGTCTGAGATGTGGTTCCGGGCTGCCCGACAGGTGTTTCCACAGTGTCCGCCAAGTGGTACTGGCGTAGTTGGCAGGTGATTTTGGCATGACCGGCAGGTGGTTCCAGCAAGCCCGGCAGGTGATTCCGAAGTGTTCCCCAACTGGTTGTGGCGTAGCCGGCAGGTGATTTTTGCGTGTCCGGCAGGTGGTTCTGGAGAGTCGAGCAGGTGGTTCCGGCGTGCTCGGCAGGTGCTTCCGGGGTCATTGGCACGTGGTTCTGGCATATCTGAGAGGTGGTTCCGGCATGCCCGGCAGGTGATTCCGGAGTGTTCGCCAAGTGTTTCCGGCGTAGCCGGCAGGTGATTTTGCATGTCGAGCGGTCGTTCCGGCGGGTCGAGCCGGTGGTTCCGGCGTGTGCGGCAGGTGGTTCCGGTCTGTCCGGCAGGTGGTTCTGTGGTGTCCGGCACGAGGTTCAGTCTGAGAGGCTGTGCCGGCATGCCCCTCACGTGATTCCGGCTTGTCCCCGAAGTGGTGCTGGTGTAGCGGGCAGGTGATTTTGGCGTGTCCGGCAGGTGGTTCAGGCGAGTTGAGCAGGTGCTTGCGACGTGCTCTGCAGGTGCTTCCGGCGTCTCCGGCACGTGTTTCTGGCACATCTGACTGGTGGTTCCAGCATGCCCAAAAGTTGATTCCAGTCTGTCCGGTAGGTTTTTCCGGCGTGCACGGCACGTGGTTCTGGTACGTGTCAGAGGTGGTTGCGTATGCCCAACAGGTGATTCCGGACTGTCCGCCACATGCTTCTGGCACGTCTGAGAGGTGCTTCCAACATGCCCGGCAGGTCATTTCGGAGAGTCGTCCAAGTGGTACTGGCGTAGCCCGCAGGTGATTTTGGCGTGTCCGGCAGGTGTTTCTGGCGAGTCGAGCAGGTGGCTCCGGCATGCTCGGCAGGTGCTTCCGGCGTCTCCGGCACTTGGTTCTGGTGTGTCTGAGAGCTGGTTCCGGCATGTCCGGCAGATGATTCCGGAGTGTCCGCCAAGTGGTTCTGGCATACCCAGCAGGTGATTTTGGCGTGTCAGGGAGGTGGTACCGGTGAGTCGAGCAGGTGGTTCCGGCGTGCTCAGCAGGTGGTTCAGGCGGTTCTGGCAGGTGGTATCCGTCTGTTCGGGGTGTGGTTCCAGCATCTCATGAACACGTTTCTGGCACGTCTGAGATGTGGTTCCAGCCGGCCCGACAGGTGTTTCCGCAGTTTCCGCCAAGCGATTCTGGCGTAGTTGGCAGGTGATTTTGGCATGACTGGCAGGTGGTTCCAGCAAGCCTGGCAGGTGATTCCAAAGTGTTCACCAACTGGTTGTGGCGTAGCCGGCAGGTGATTTTTGTGTGATCGGCAGGTGTTTCTGGCGAGTCGAGCAGGTGGTTCCGGCGTGCTCGGCTGGTGCTTCCGGGGTCATTGGCACGGGGTTCTGGCATGTCTGAGAGGTGGTTCCTGCATGCCCGGCAAGTGATTCCGGAGTGTTCGCCAAGTGGTTCTGGCATAGTCGGCAGGTGATTTTGGCATGTCCGGCAGGTGGTTCAGGCGAGTTGAGCAGGTGGTTCCAACGTGCTTGGCAGGTGCTTCCGGCGTCTCCGGCACGTGTTTCTGGCACATCTGACAGGTGGTTCCGGCATGCCCGAAAGGTGATTCCGGTCTGTCCGGTAGGTGGTTCCAGCCTGCACGGCATGTGGTTCTGCTACGTCTCAGAGGTGGTTGCGCATGCCCAACAGGTGATTCTGGACTGTCCACCACATGGTTCTGGCACGTCTGAGAGGTGGTTCCAACATGCCCGGCAGGTCATTTCGGAGAGTCGTCCAAGTGGTTCTGGCGTAGCCCGCAGGTGATTTTGGCATGACTGGCAGGTGGTTCCAGCAAGCCTGGCAGGTGATTCCAAAGTGTTCACCAACTGGTTGTGGCGTAGCCGGCAGGTGATTTTTGCGTGATCGGCAGGTGTTTCTGGCGAGTCGAGCAGGTGGTTCCGGCGTGCTCGGCTGGTGCTTCCGGGGTCATTGGCACGGGGTTCTGGCATGTCTGAGAGGTGGTTCCTGCATGCCCGGCAAGTGATTCCGGAGTGTTCGCCAAGTGGTTCTGGCATAGTCGGCAGGTGATTTTGGCATGTCCGGCAGGTGGTTCAGGCGAGTTGAGCAGGTGGTTCCAACGTGCTTGGCAGGTGCTTCCGGCGTCTCCGGCACGTGTTTCTGGCACATCTGACAGGTGGTTCCGGCATGCCCGAAAGGTGATTCCGGTCTGTCCGGTAGGTGGTTCCAGCCGGCACGGCATGTGGTTCTGGTACGTCTCAGAGGTGGCTGCGCATGCCCAACAGGTGATTCCGGACTGTCCGCCACATGGTTCTGGCACGTCTGAGAGGTGGTTCCGGCATGCCCGGCAGGTCATCCCAGAGAGTCCTCCAAGTGGTTCTGGCATAACACGCAGGTGATTTTGGCGTGTCTGGCAGGTTGTTCCGTTGTGCTTGGCAGGTGGTTCAGGCTTGGCCGGCAGGTGGTTCCAGCCTGTCCAGGACGTGTTTCCAGCTTCTCCGGCAGGTGGTTCTGGTACGTCTGAGAGGTGGTTCCGCCATGGCTGGCAGGCGATTCCGGACCGTCCCCCAGGTGGTTCTGGCATAGCCAGCAGTTGATATTGGCCTGTCCGGCAGGTGGTTCCAGCGAGTCGAACAGGTGGCTCCGGCGTGCTCGGCAGGTGGTTCTGGTATGTCCGGTAGGTGATTCTGGCGTGTCCGGCACGTGCTTCCGGCACGTCTGAGAGGTGGTTCCGGCATGCGCGACAGGTGGTTTCGGAGTGTCCGCCAGGTGGTTCTGGTGTACCCGGCAGGTGATTTTGGCGTGTCCGGCAGGTGTTTCTGGCGAGTCGAGCAGGTGGCCCTGGCATGCTTGTCAGGTGCTTCCGGCGTCTCCGGCACGTGGTTCTGGTGTGTCTGAGAGCTGGTTCCGGCATGTCCGGCAGATGATTCCGGAGTGTCCGCCAAGTGGTTCTGGCATACCCGGCTGGTGATTTCGGCATGTCAGGTAGGTGGTTCCGGCGAGTCGAGCAGGTGGCTGCGGCGTGCTCGGCAGGTTGTTCAGACGGGTCTGGCAGGTGTTTACCGTCTGTTCGGGGTGTGGTTCCAGCATCTCATGCACATGGTTCTGGCACGTCTGAGATGTGGTTCCGGCCGGCCCGACAGGTGTTTCCACAGTGTCCGCCAAGTGGTACTGGCGTAGTTGGCAGGTGATTTTGGCATGACCGGCAGGTGGTTCCAGCAAGCCCGGCAGGTGATTCCGAAGTGTTCCCCAACTGGTTGTGGCGTAGCCGGCAGGTGATTTTTGCGTGTCCGGCAGGTGGTTCTGGCGAGTCGAGCAGGTGGTTCCGGCGTGCTCGGCAGGTGCTTCCGGGGTCATTGGCACGTGGTTCTGGCATATCTGAGAGGTGGTTCCGGCATGCCCGGCAGGTGATTCCGGAGTGTTCGCCAAGTGTTTCCGGCGTAGCCGGCAGGTGATTTTGCATGTCCAGCGGTCGTTCCGGCGGGTCGAGCCGGTGGTTCCGGCGTGTCCGGCAGGTGGTTCCGGTCTGTCCGGCAGGTGGTTCTGTGGTGTCCGGCACGAGGTTCAGTCTGAGAGGCTGTGCCGGCATGCCCCTCACGTGATTCCGGCTTGTCCCCGAAGTGGTGCTGGTGTAGCGGGCAGGTGATTTTGGCGTGTCCGGCAGGTGGTTCAGGCGAGTTGAGCAGGTGGTTGCGACGTGCTCTGCAGGTGCTTCCGGCGTCTCCGGCACGTGTTTCTGGCACATCTGACTGGTGGTTCCAGCATGCCCAAAAGTTGATTCCAGTCTGTCCGGTAGGTTGTTCCGGCGTGCACGGCACGTGGTTCTGGTACGTGTCAGAGGTGGTTGCGTATGCCCAACAGGTGATTCCGGACTGTCCGCCACGTGCTTCTGGCACGTCTGAGAGGTGGTTCCAACATGCCCGGCAGGTCATTTCGGAGAGTCGTCCAAGTGGTTCTGGCGTAGCCCGCAGGTGATTTTGGCGTGTCCGGCAGGTGGTTCCGCCGTGCTCGGCAGGTGGTTCAGGCATGGCCGTCACGTGGTTCCAGTCTGTCCAGGACGTGTTTCCAGCTTCTCCGGCAGGTGGTTCTGGTACGTCTGAGAGGTGGTTCCGCCATGGCTGGCAGGTGATCCCGGACTGTCCCCCAGGTGGTTCTGGCATAGCCAGCAGTTGATATTGGCCTGTCCGGCAGGTGGTTCCAGCGAGTCGAACAGGTGGCTCCGGAGTTCTTGGCAGGTGGTTCCGGTCTGTCCGGTAGGTGTTTCCGGCGTGTCTGGCACGTGCTTCCGGCACGTCTGAGAGGTGGTTCCGGCATGCGCGGCAGGTGATTCCATAGTGTCCGCCAGGTGGTTCTGGCATACCCGGCAGGTGATTTTGGCGTGTCCGGCAGGTGTTTCTGGCGAGTCGAGCAGGTGGCTCCGGCATGCTCGGCAGGTGCTTCCGGCGTCTCCGGCACGTGGTTCTGGTGTGTCTGAGAGCTGGTTCCGGCATGTCCGGCAGATGATTCCGGAGTGTCCGCCAAGTGGTTCTGGCATACCCAGCAGGTGATTTTGGCGTGTCAGGGAGGTGGTACCGGTGAGTCGAGCAGGTGGTTCCGGCGTGCTCAGCAGGTGGTTCAGGCGGTTCTGGCAGGTGGTATCCGTCTGTTCGGGGTGTGGTTCCAGCATCTCATGAACACGTTTCTGGCACGTCTGAGATGTGGTTCCAGCCGGCCCGACAGGTGTTTCCGCAGTGTCCGCCAAGCGGTTCTGGCGTAGTTGGCAGGTGATTTTGGCATGACTGGCAGGTGGTTCCAGCAAGCCTGGCAGGTGATTCCAAAGTGTTCACCAACTGGTTGTGGCGTAGCCGGCAGGTGATTTTTGCGTGATCGGCAGGTGGTTCTGGCGAGTCGAGCAGGTGGTTCCGGCGTGCTCGGCTGGTGCTTCCGGGGTCATTGGCACGGGGTTCTGGCATGTCTGAGAGGTGGTTCCTGCATGCCCGGCAAGTGATTCCGGAGTGTTCGCCAAGTGGTTCTGGCATAGTCGGCAGGTGATTTTGGCATGTCCGGCAGGTGGTTCAGGCGAGTTGAGCAGGTGGTTCCAACGTGCTTGGCAGGTGCTTCCGGCGTCTCCGGCACGTGTTTCTGGCACATCTGACAGGTGGTTCCGGCATGCCCGAAAGGTGATTCCGGTCTGTCCGGTAGGTGGTTCCAGCCTGCACGGCATGTGGTTCTGGTACGTCTCAGAGGTGGTTGCGCATGCCCAACAGGTGATTCCGGACTGTCCGCCACATGGTTCTGGCACGTCTGAGAGGTGGTTCCGGCATGCCCGGCAGGTCATCCCAGAGAGTCCTCCAAGTGGTTCTGGCATAACACGCAGGTGATTTTGGCGTGTCTGGCAGGTTGTTCCGTTGTGCTTGGCAGGTGGTTCAGGCTTGGCCGGCAGGTGGTTCCAGACTGTCCAGGACGTGTTTCCAGCTTCTCCGGCAGGTGGTTCTGGTACGTCTGAGAGGTGGTTCCGCCATGGCTGGCAGGTGATTCCGGACCGTCCCCCAGGTGGTTCTGGCATAGCCAGCAGTTGATATTGGCCTGTCCGGCAGGTGGTTCCAGCGAGTCGAACAGGTGGCTCCGGCGTGCTCGGCAGGTGGTTCCGGTCTGTCCGGTAGGTGATTCCGGCGTGTCCGGCACGTGCTTCCGGCACGTCTGAGAGGTGGTTCCGGCATGCGCGACAGGTGGTTTCGGAGTGTCCGCCAGGTGGTTCTGGCGTACCCGGCAGGTGATTTTGGCGTGTCCGGCAGGTGTTTCTGGCGAGTCGAGCAGGTGGCTCCGGCATGCTCGGCAGGTGCTTCCGGCGTCTCCGGCACGTGGTTCTGGTGTGTCTGAGAGCTGGTTCCGGCATGTCCGGCAGATGATTCCGGAGTGTCCGCCAAGTGGTTCTGGCATACCCGGCTGGTGATTTGGGCATGTCAGGTAGGTGGTTCCGGCGAGTCGAGCAGGTGGCTCCGGCGTGCTCGGCAGGTTGTTCAGACGGGTCTGGCAGGTGTTTTCCGTCTGTTCGGGGTGTGGTTCCAGCATCTCATGCACATGGTTCTGGCACGTCTGAGATGTGGTTCCGGCCGGCCCGACAGGTGTTTCCACAGTGTCCGCCAAGTGGTACTGGCGTAGTTGGCAGGTGATTTTGGCATGACCGGCAGGTGGTTCCAGCAAGCCCGGCAGGTGATTCCGAAGTGTTCCCCAACTGGTTGTGGCGTAGCCGGCAGGTGATTTTTGCGTGTCCGGCAGGTGGTTCTGGCGAGTCGAGCAGGTGGTTCCGGCGTGCTCGGCAGGTGCTTCCGGGGTCATTGGCACGTGGTTCTGGCATATCTGAGAGGTGGTTCCGGCATGCCCGGCAGGTGATTCCGGAGTGTTCGCCAAGTGTTTCCGGCGTAGCCGGCAGGTGATTTTGCATGTCCAGCGGTCGTTCCGGCGGGTCGAGCCGGTGGTTCCGGCGTGTCCGGCAGGTGGTTCCGGTCTGTCCGGCAGGTGGTTCTGTGGTGTCCGGCACGAGGTTCAGTCTGAGAGGCTGTGCCGGCATGCCCCTCACGTGATTCCGGCTTGTCCCCGAAGTGGTGCTGGTGTAGCGGGCAGGTGATTTTGGCGTGTCCGGCAGGTGGTTCAGGCGAGTTGAGCAGGTGGTTGCGACGTGCTCGGCAGGTGCTTCCGGCGTCTCCGGCACGTGTTTCTGGCACATCTGACTGGTGGTTCCGGCATGCCCAAAAGTTGATTCCGGTCTGTCCGGTAGGTGGTTCCGGCGTGCACGGCACGTGGTTCTGGTACGTGTCAGAGGTGGTTGCGTATGCCCAACAGGTGATTCCGGACTGTCCGCCACGTGCTTCTGGCACGTCTGAGAGGTGGTTCCAACATGCCCGGCAGGTCATTTCGGAGAGTCGTCCAAGTGGTTCTGGCGTAGCCGCAGGTGATTTTGGCGTGTCCGGCAGGTGTTTCTGGCGAGTCGAGCAGGTGGCTCCGGCATGCTCGGCAGGTGCTTCCGGCGTCTCCGGCACTTGGTTCTGGTGTGTCTGAGAGCTGGTTCCGGCATGTCCGGCAGATGATTCCGGAGTGTCCGCCAAGTGGTTCTGGCATACCCAGCAGGTGATTTTGGCGTGTCAGGGAGGTGGTACCGGTGAGTCGAGCAGGTGGTTCCGGCGTGCTCAGCAGGTGGTTCAGGCGGTTCTGGCAGGTGGTATCCGTCTGTTCGGGGTGTGGTTCCAGCATCTCATGAACACGTTTCTGGCACGTCTGAGATGTGGTTCCAGCCGGCCCGACAGGTGTTTCCGCAGTGTCCGCCAAGCGGTTCTGGCGTAGTTGGCAGGTGATTTTGGCATGACTGGCAGGTGGTTCCAGCAAGCCTGGCAGGTGATTCCAAAGTGTTCACCAACTGGTTGTGGCGTAGCCGGCAGGTGATTTTTGCGTGATCGGCAGGTGGTTCTGGCGAGTCGAGCAGGTGGTTCCGGCGTGCTCGGCTGGTGCTTCCGGGGTCATTGGCACGGGGTTCTGGCATGTCTGAGAGGTGGTTCCTGCATGCCCGGCAAGTGATTCCGGAGTGTTCGCCAAGTGGTTCTGGCATAGTCGGCAGGTGATTTTGGCATGTCCGGCAGGTGGTTCAGGCGAGTTGAGCAGGTGGTTCCAACGTGCTTGGCAGGTGCTTCCGGCGTCTCCGGCACGTGTTTCTGGCACATCTGACAGGTGGTTCCGGCATGCCCGAAAGGTGATTCCGGTCTGTCCGGTAGGTGGTTCCAGCCTGCACGGCATGTGGTTCTGGTACGTCTCAGAGGTGGTTGCGCATGCCCAACAGGTGATTCCGGACTGTCCGCCACATGGTTCTGGCACGTCTGAGAGGTGGTTCCGGCATGCCCGGCAGGTCATCCCAGAGAGTCCTCCAAGTGGTTCTGGCATAACACGCAGGTGATTTTGGCGTGTCTGGCAGGTTGTTCCGTTGTGCTTGGCAGGTGGTTCAGGCTTGGCCGGCAGGTGGTTCCAGACTGTCCAGGACGTGTTTCCAGCTTCTCCGGCAGGTGGTTCTGGTACGTCTGAGAGGTGGTTCCGCCATGGCTGGCAGGTGATTCCGGACCGTCCCCCAGGTGGTTCTGGCATAGCCAGCAGTTGATATTGGCCTGTCCGGCAGGTGGTTCCAGCGAGTCGAACAGGTGGCTCCGGCGTGCTCGGCAGGTGGTTCCGGTCTGTCCGGTAGGTGATTCCGGCGTGTCCGGCACGTGCTTCCGGCACGTCTGAGAGGTGGTTCCGGCATGCGCGACAGGTGGTTTCGGAGTGTCCGCCAGGTGGTTCTGGCGTACCCGGCAGGTGATTTTGGCGTGTCCGGCAGGTGTTTCTGGCGAGTCGAGCAGGTGGCTCCGGCATGCTCGGCAGGTGCTTCCGGCGTCTCCGGCACGTGGTTCTGGTGTGTCTGAGAGCTGGTTCCGGCATGTCCGGCAGATGATTCCGGAGTGTCCGCCAAGTGGTTCTGGCATACCCGGCTGGTGATTTGGGCATGTCAGGTAGGTGGTTCCGGCGAGTCGAGCAGGTGGCTCCGGCGTGCTCGGCAGGTTGTTCAGACGGGTCTGGCAGGTGTTTTCCGTCTGTTCGGGGTGTGGTTCCAGCATCTCATGCACATGGTTCTGGCACGTCTGAGATGTGGTTCCGGCCGGCCCGACAGGTGTTTCCACAGTGTCCGCCAAGTGGTACTGGCGTAGTTGGCAGGTGATTTTGGCATGACCGGCAGGTGGTTCCAGCAAGCCCGGCAGGTGATTCCGAAGTGTTCCCCAACTGGTTGTGGCGTAGCCGGCAGGTGATTTTTGCGTGTCCGGCAGGTGGTTCTGGCGAGTCGAGCAGGTGGTTCCGGCGTGCTCGGCAGGTGCTTCCGGGGTCATTGGCACGTGGTTCTGGCATATCTGAGAGGTGGTTCCGGCATGCCCGGCAGGTGATTCCGGAGTGTTCGCCAAGTGTTTCCGGCGTAGCCGGCAGGTGATTTTGCATGTCCAGCGGTCGTTCCGGCGGGTCGAGCCGGTGGTTCCGGCGTGTCCGGCAGGTGGTTCCGGTCTGTCCGGCAGGTGGTTCTGTGGTGTCCGGCACGAGGTTCAGTCTGAGAGGCTGTGCCGGCATGCCCCTCACGTGATTCCGGCTTGTCCCCGAAGTGGTGCTGGTGTAGCGGGCAGGTGATTTTGGCGTGTCCGGCAGGTGGTTCAGGCGAGTTGAGCAGGTGGTTGCGACGTGCTCGGCAGGTGCTTCCGGCGTCTCCGGCACGTGTTTCTGGCACATCTGACTGGTGGTTCCGGCATGCCCAAAAGTTGATTCCGGTCTGTCCGGTAGGTGGTTCCGGCGTGCACGGCACGTGGTTCTGGTACGTGTCAGAGGTGGTTGCGTATGCCCAACAGGTGATTCCGGACTGTCCGCCACGTGCTTCTGGCACGTCTGAGAGGTGGTTCCAACATGCCCGGCAGGTCATTTCGGAGAGTCGTCCAAGTGGTTCTGGCATAGCCCGCAGGTGATTTTGGCGTGTCCGGCAGGTGGTTCCGCCGTGCTCGGCAGGTGGTTCAGGCATGGCCGTCACGTGGTTCCAGTCTGTCCAGGACGTGTTTCCAGCTTCTCCGGCAGGTGGTTCTGGTACGTCTGAGAGGTGGTTCCGCCATGACTGGCAGGTGATCCCGGACTGTCCCCCAGGTGGTTCTGGCAAAGCCAGCAGTTGATATTGGCCTGTCCGGCAGGTGGTTCCAGCGAGTCGAACAGGTGGCTCCGGCGTTCTTGGCAGCTGGTTCCGGTCTGTCCGGTAGGTGTTTCCGGCGTGTCTGGCACGTGCTTCCGGCACGTCTGAGAGGTGGTTCCGGCATGCACGGCAGGTGATTCCGTAGTGTCCGCCAGGTGGTTCTGGCATACCCGGCAGGTGATTTTGGCGTGTCCGGCAGGTGTTTCTGGCGAGTCGAGCAGGTGGCTCCGGCATGCTCGGCAGGTGCTTCCGGCGTCTCCGGCACTTGGTTCTGGTGTGTCTGAGAGCCGGTTCCGGCATGTCCGGCAGATGATTCCGGAGTGTCCGCCAAGTGGTTCTGGCATACCCAGCAGGTGATTTTGGCGTGTCAGGGAGGTGGTACCGGTGAGTCGAGCAGGTGGTTCCGGCGTGCTCAGCAGGTGGTTCAGGCGGTTCTGGCAGGTGGTATCCGTCTGTTCGGGGTGTGGTTCCAGCATCTCATGAACACGTTTCTGGCACGTCTGAGATGTGGTTCCAGCCGGCCCGACAGGTGTTTCCGCAGTGTCCGCCAAGCGGTTCTGGCGTAGTTGGCAGGTGATTTTGGCATGACTGGCAGGTGGTTCCAGCAAGCCTGGCAGGTGATTCCAAAGTGTTCACCAACTGGTTGTGGCGTAGCCGGCAGGTGATTTTTGCGTGATCGGCAGGTGGTTCTGGCGAGTCGAGCAGGTGGTTCCGGCGTGCTCGGCTGGTGCTTCCGGGGTCATTGGCACGGGGTTCTGGCATGTCTGAGAGGTGGTTCCTGCATGCCCGGCAAGTGATTCCGGAGTGTTCGCCAAGTGGTTCTGGCATAGTCGGCAGGTGATTTTGGCATGTCCGGCAGGTGGTTCAGGCGAGTTGAGCAGGTGGTTCCAACGTGCTTGGCAGGTGCTTCCGGCGTCTCCGGCACGTGTTTCTGGCACATCTGACAGGTGGTTCCGGCATGCCCGAAAGGTGATTCCGGTCTGTCCGGTAGGTGGTTCCAGCCTGCACGGCATGTGGTTCTGGTACGTCTCAGAGGTGGTTGCGCATGCCCAACAGGTGATTCCGGACTGTCCGCCACATGGTTCTGGCACGTCTGAGAGGTGGTTCCGGCATGCCCGGCAGGTCATCCCAGAGAGTCCTCCAAGTGGTTCTGGCATAACACGCAGGTGATTTTGGCGTGTCTGGCAGGTTGTTCCGTTGTGCTTGGCAGGTGGTTCAGGCTTGGCCGGCAGGTGGTTCCAGACTGTCCAGGACGTGTTTCCAGCTTCTCCGGCAGGTGGTTCTGGTACGTCTGAGAGGTGGTTCCGCCATGGCTGGCAGGTGATTCCGGACCGTCCCCCAGGTGGTTCTGGCATAGCCAGCAGTTGATATTGGCCTGTCCGGCAGGTGGTTCCAGCGAGTCGAACAGGTGGCTCCGGCGTGCTCGGCAGGTGGTTCCGGTCTGTCCGGTAGGTGATTCCGGCGTGTCCGGCACGTGCTTCCGGCACGTCTGAGAGGTGGTTCCGGCATGCGCGACAGGTGGTTTCGGAGTGTCCGCCAGGTGGTTCTGGCGTACCCGGCAGGTGATTTTGGCGTGTCCGGCAGGTGTTTCTGGCGAGTCGAGCAGGTGGCTCCGGCATGCTCGGCAGGTGCTTCCGGCGTCTCCGGCACGTGGTTCTGGTGTGTCTGAGAGCTGGTTCCGGCATGTCCGGCAGATGATTCCGGAGTGTCCGCCAAGTGGTTCTGGCATACCCGGCTGGTGATTTGGGCATGTCAGGTAGGTGGTTCCGGCGAGTCGAGCAGGTGGCTCCGGCGTGCTCGGCAGGTTGTTCAGACGGGTCTGGCAGGTGTTTTCAGTCTGTTCGGGGTGTGGTTCCAGCATCTCATGCACATGGTTCTGGCACGTCTGAGATGTGGTTCCGGCCGGCCCGACAGGTGTTTCCACAGTGTCCGCCAAGTGGTACTGGCATAGTTGGCAGGTGATTTTGGCATGACCGGCAGGTGGTTCCAGCAAGCCCGGCAGGTGATTCCGAAGTGTTCCCCAACTGGTTGCGGCGTAGCCGGCAGGTGATTTTGCGTGTCCGGCAGGTGGTTCCGCCGTGCTCGGCAGGTGGTTCAGGCATGGCCGTCACGTGGTTCCAGTCTGTCCAGGACGTGTTTCCAGCTTCTCCGGCAGGTGGTTCTACTACGTCTGAGAGGTGGTTCCGCCATGGCTGGCAGGTGATCCCGGACTGTCCCCCAGGTGGTTCTGGCATAGCCAGCAGTTGATATTGGCCTGTCCGGCAGGTGGTTCCAGCGAGTTGAACAGGTGGCTCCGGCGTTCTTGGCAGGTGGTTCCGGTCTGTCCGGTAGGTGTTTCCGGCGTGTCCGGCACGTGCTTCCGGCACGTCTGAGAGGTGGTTCCGGCATGCGCGGCAGGTGATTCCGTAGTGTCCGCCAGGTGGTTCTGGCATACCCGGCAGGTGATTTTGGCGTGTCCGGCAGGTGTTTCTGGCGAGTCGAGCAGGTGGCTCCGGCATGCTCGGCAGGTGCTTCCGGCGTCTCCGGCACTTGGTTCTGGTGTGTCTGAGAGCTGGTTCCGGCATGTCCGGCAGATGATTCCGGAGTGTCCGCCAAGTGGTTCTGGCATACCCAGCAGGTGATTTTGGCGTGTCAGGGAGGTGGTACCGGTGAGTCGAGCAGGTGGTTCCGGCGTGCTCAGCAGGTGGTTCAGGCGGTTCTGGCAGGTGGTATCCGTCTGTTCGGGGTGTGGTTCCAGCATCTCATGAACACGTTTCTGGCACGTCTGAGATGTGGTTCCAGCCGGCCCGACAGGTGTTTCCGCAGTGTCTGCCAAGCGGTTGTGGCGTAGTTGGCAGGTGATTTTGGCATGACTGGCAGGTGGTTCCAGCAAGCCTGGCAGGTGATTCCAAAGTGTTCACCAACTGGTTGTGGCGTAGCCGGCAGGTGATTTTTGCGTGATCGGCAGGTGGTTCTGGCGAGTCGAGCAGGTGGTTCCGGCGTGCTCGGCTGGTGCTTCCGGGGTCATTGGCACGGGGTTCTGGCATCTCTGAGAGGTGGTTCCTGCATGCCCGGCAAGTGATTCTGGAGTGTTCGCCAAGTGGTTCTGGCATAGTCGGCAGGTGATTTTGGCATGTCCGGCAGGTGGTTCAGGCGAGTTGAGCAGGTGGTTCCAACGTGCTTGGCAGGTGCTTCCGGCGTCTCCGGCACGTGTTTCTGGCACATCTGACAGGTGGTTCCGGCATGCCCGAAAGGTGATTCCGGTCTGTCCGGTAGGTGGTTCCAGCCTGCACGGCATGTGGTTCTGGTACGTCTCAGAGGTGGTTGCGCATGCCCAACAGGTGATTCCGGACTGTCCGCCACATGGTTCTGGCACGTCTGAGAGGTGGTTCCGGCATGCCCGGCAGGTGTTCCCAGAGAGTCCTCCAAGTGGTTCTGGCATAACACGCAGGTGATTTTGGCGTGTCTGGCAGGTTGTTCCGTTGTGCTTGGCAGGTGGTTCAGGCTTGGCCGGCAGGTGGTTCCAGACTGTCCAGGACGTGTTTCCAGCTTCTCCGGCAGGTGGTTCTGGTACGTCTGAGAGGTGGTTCCGCCATGGCTGGCGGGTGATTCCGGACCGTCCCCCAGGTGGTTCTGGCATAGCCAGCAGTTGATATTGGCCTGTCCGGCAGGTGGTTCCAGCGAGTCGAACAGGTGGCTCCGGCGTGCTCGGCAGGTGGTTCCGGTCTGTCCGGTAGGTGATTCCGGCGTGTCCGGCACGTGCTTCCGGCACGTCTGAGAGGTGGTTCCGGCATGCGCGACAGGTGGTTTCGGAGTGTCCGCCAGGTGGTTCTGGCGTACCCGGCAGGTGATTTTGGCGTGTCCGGCAGGTGTTTCTGGCGAGTCGAGCAGGTGGCTCCGGCATGCTCGGCAGGTGCTTCCGGCGTCTCCGGCACGTGGTTCTGGTGTGTCTGAGAGCTGGTTCCGGCATGTCCGGCAGATGATTCCGGAGTGTCCGCCAAGTGGTTCTGGCATACCCGGCTGGTGATTTGGGCATGTCAGGTAGGTGGTTCCGGCGAGTCGAGCAGGTGGCTCCGGCGTGCTCGGCAGGTTGTTCAGACGGGTCTGGCAGGTGTTTTCCGTCTGTTCGGGGTGTGGTTCCAGCATCTCATGCACATGGTTCTGGCACGTCTGAGATGTGGTTCCGGCCGGCCCGACAGGTGTTTCCACAGTGTCCGCCAAGTGGTACTGGCGTAGTTGGCAGGTGATTTTGGCATGACCGGCAGGTGGTTCCAGCAAGCCCGGCAGGTGATTCCGAAGTGTTCCCCAACTGGTTGTGGCGTAGCCGGCAGGTGATTTTTGCGTGTCCGGCAGGTGGTTCTGGCGAGTCGAGCAGGTGGTTCCGGCGTGCTCGGCAGGTGCTTCCGGGGTCATTGGCACGTGGTTCTGGCATATCTGAGAGGTGGTTCCGGCATGCCCGGCAGGTGATTCCGGAGTGTTCGCCAAGTGTTTCCGGCGTAGCCGGCAGGTGATTTTGCATGTCCAGCGGTCGTTCCGGCGGGTCGAGCCGGTGGTTCCGGCGTGTCCGGCAGGTGGTTCCGGTCTGTCCGGCAGGTGGTTCTGTGGTGTCCGGCACGAGGTTCAGTCTGAGAGGCTGTGCCGGCATGCCCCTCACGTGATTCCGGCTTGTCCCCGAAGTGGTGCTGGTGTAGCGGGCAGGTGATTTTGGCGTGTCCGGCAGGTGGTTCAGGCGAGTTGAGCAGGTGGTTGCGACGTGCTCGGCAGGTGCTTCCGGCGTCTCCGGCACGTGTTTCTGGCACATCTGACTGGTGGTTCCGGCATGCCCAAAAGTTGATTCCGGTCTGTCCGGTAGGTGGTTCCGGCGTGCACGGCACGTGGTTCTGGTACGTGTCAGAGGTGGTTGCGTATGCCCAACAGGTGATTCCGGACTGTCCGCCACGTGCTTCTGGCACGTCTGAGAGGTGGTTCCAACATGCCCGGCAGGTCATTTCGGAGAGTCGTCCAAGTGGTTCTGGCGTAGCCCGCAGGTGATTTTGGCGTGTCCGGCAGGTGGTTCCACCGTGCTCGGCAGGTGGTTCAGGCATGGCCGTCACGTGGGTCCAGTCTGTCCAGGACGTGTTTCCAGCTTCTCCGGCAGGTGGTTCTGGTACGTCTGAGAGGTGGTTCCACCATGACTGGCAGGTGATCCCGAACTGTACCCCAGGTGGTTCTGACAAAGCCAGCAGTTGATATTGGCCTGTCCGGCAGGTGGTTCCAGCGAGTCGAACAGGTGGCTCCGGCGTTCTTGGCAGGTGGTTCCGGTCTGTCCCGTAGGTGTTTCCGGCGTGTCTGGCACGTGCTTCCGGCACGTCTGAGAGGTGGTTCCGGCATGCGCGGCAGGTGATTCCGTAGTGTCCGCCAGGTGGTTCTGGCATACCCGGCAGGTGATTTTGGCGTGTCCGGCAGGTGTTTCTGGCGAGTCGAGCAGGTGACTCCGGCATGCTCGGCAGGTGCTTCCGGCGTCTCCGGCACTTGGTTCTGGTGTGTCTGAGAGCTGGTACCGGCATGTCCGGCAGATGATTCCGAGTGTCCGCCAAGTGGTTCTGGCATACCCAGCAGGTGATTTTGGCGTGTCAGGGAGGTGGTACCGGTGAGTCGAGCAGGTGGTTCCGGCGTGCTCAGCAGGTGGTTCAGGCGGTTCTGGCAGGTGGTATCCGTCTGTTCGGGGTGTGGTTCCAGCATCTCATGAACACGTTTCTGGCACGTCTGAGATGTGGTTCCGGCCGGCCCGACAGGTGTTTCCGCAGTGTCCGCCAAGCGGTTCTGGCATAGTTGGCAGGTGATTTTGGCATGACTGGCAGGTGGTTCCAGCAAGCCTGGCAGGTGATTCCAAAGTGTTCACCAACTGGTTGTGGCGTAGCCGGCAGGTGATTTTTGCGTGATCGGCATGTGGTTCTGGCGAGTCGAGCAGGTGGTTCCGGCGTGCTCGGCTGGTGCTTCCGGGGTCATTGGCACGGGGTTCTGGCATGTCTGAGAGGTGGTTCCTGCATGCCCGGCAAGTGATTCCGGAGTGTTCGCCAAGTGGTTCTGGCATAGTCGGCAGGTGATTTTGGCATGTCCGGCAGGTGGTTCAGGCGAGTTGAGCAGGTGGTTCCAACGTGCTTGGCAGGTGCTTCCGGCGTCTCCGGCACGTGTTTCTGGCACATCTGACAGGTGGTTCCGGCATGCCCGAAAGGTGATTCCGGTCTGTCCGGTAGGTGGTTCCAGCCTGCACGGCATGTGGTTCTGGTACGTCTCAGAGGTGGTTGCGCATGCCCAACAGGTGATTCCGGACTGTCCGCCACATGGTTCTGGCACGTCTGAGAGGTGGTTCCGGCATGCCCGGCAGGTCATCCCAGAGAGTCCTCCAAGTGGTTCTGGCATAACACGCAGGTGATTTTGGCGTGTCTGGCAGGTTGTTCCGTTGTGCTTGGCAGGTGGTTCAGGCTTGGCCGGCAGGTGGTTCCAGACTGTCCAGGACGTGTTTCCAGCTTCTCCGGCAGGTGGTTCTGGTACGTCTGAGAGGTGGTTCCGCCATGGCTGGCAGGTGATTCCGGACCGTCCCCCAGGTGGTTCTGGCATAGCCAGCAGTTGATATTGGCCTGTCCGGCAGGTGGTTCCAGCGAGTCGAACAGGTGGCTCCGGCGTGCTCGGCAGGTGGTTCCGGTCTGTCCGGTAGGTGATTCCGGCGTGTCCGGCACGTGCTTCCGGCACGTCTGAGAGGTGGTTCCGGCATGCGCGACAGGTGGTTTCGGAGTGTCCGCCAGGTGGTTCTGGCGTACCCGGCAGGTGATTTTGGCGTGTCCGGCAGGTGTTTCTGGCGAGTCGAGCAGGTGGCTCCGGCATGCTCGGCAGGTGCTTCCGGCGTCTCCGGCACGTGGTTCTGGTGTGTCTGAGAGCTGGTTCCGGCATGTCCGGCAGATGATTCCGGAGTGTCCGCCAAGTGGTTCTGGCATACCCGGCTGGTGATTTGGGCATGTCAGGTAGGTGGTTCCGGCGAGTCGAGCAGGTGGCTCCGGCGTGCTCGGCAGGTTGTTCAGACGGGTCTGGCAGGTGTTTTCCGTCTGTTCGGGGTGTGGTTCCAGCATCTCATGCACATGGTTCTGGCACGTCTGAGATGTGGTTCCGGCCGGCCCGACAGGTGTTTCCACAGTGTCCGCCAAGTGGTACTGGCGTAGTTGGCAGGTGATTTTGGCATGACCGGCAGGTGGTTCCAGCAAGCCCGGCAGGTGATTCCGAAGTGTTCCCCAACTGGTTGTGGCGTAGCCGGCAGGTGATTTTGCGTGTCCGGCAGGTGGTTCCGCCGTGCTCGGCAGGTGGTTCAGGCATGGCCGTCACGTGGTTCCAGTCTGTCCAGGACGTGTTTCCAGCTTCTCCGGCAGGTGGTTCTGGTACGTCTGAGAGGTGGTTCCGCCATGGCTGGCAGGTGATCCCGGACTGTACCCCAGGTGGTTCTGGCAAAGCCAGCAGTTGATATTGGCCTGTCCGGCAGGTGGTTCCAGCGAGTCGAACAGGTGGCTCCGGCGTTCTTGGCAGGTGGTTCCGGTCTGTCCGGTAGGTGTTTCCGGCGTGTCCGGCACGTGCTTCCGGCACGTCTGAGAGGTGGTTCCGGCATGCGCGGCAGGTGATTCCGTAGTGTCCGCCAGGTGGTTCTGGCATACCCGGCAGGTGATTTTGGCGTGTCCGGCAGGTGTTTCTGGCGAGTCGAGCAGGTGGCTCCGGCATGCTCGGCAGGTGCTTCCGGCGTCTCCGGCACTTGGTTCTGGTGTGTCTGAGAGCTGGTTCCGGCATGTCCGGCAGATGATTCCGGAGTGTCCGCCAAGTGGTTCTGGCATACCCAGCAGGTGATTTTGGCGTGTCAGGGAGGTGGTACCGGTGAGTCGAGCAGGTGGTTCCGGCGTGCTCAGCAGGTGGTTCAGGCGGTTCTGGCAGGTGGTATCCGTCTGTTCGGGGTGTGGTTCCAGCATCTCATGAACACGTTTCTGGCACGTCTGAGATGTGGTTCCAGCCGGCCCGACAGGTGTTTCCGCAGTGTCCGCCAAGCGGTTCTGGCGTAGTTGGCAGGTGATTTTGGCATGACTGGCAGGTGGTTCCAGCAAGCCTGGCAGGTGATTCCAAAGTGTTCACCAACTGGTTGTGGCGTAGCCGGCAGGTGATTTTTGCGTGATCGGCAGGTGGTTCTGGCGAGTCGAGCAGGTGGTTCCGGCGTGCTCGGCTGGTGCTTCCGGGGTCATTGGCACGGGGTTCTGGCATGTCTGAGAGGTGGTTCCTGCATGCCCGGCAAGTGATTCCGGAGTGTTCGCCAAGTGGTTCTGGCATAGTCGGCAGGTGATTTTGGCATGTCCGGCAGGTGGTTCAGGCGAGTTGAGCAGGTGGTTCCAACGTGCTTGGCAGGTGCTTCCGGCGTCTCCGGCACGTGTTTCTGGCACATCTGACAGGTGGTTCCGGCATGCCCGAAAGGTGATTCCGGTCTGTCCGGTAGGTGGTTCCAGCCTGCACGGCATGTGGTTCTGGTACGTCTCAGAGGTGGTTGCGCATGCCCAACAGGTGATTCCGGACTGTCCGCCACATGGTTCTGGCACGTCTGAGAGGTGGTTCCGGCATGCCCGGCAGGTCATCCCAGAGAGTCCTCCAAGTGGTTCTGGCATAACACGCAGGTGATTTTGGCGTGTCTGGCAGGTTGTTCCGTTGTGCTTGGCAGGTGGTTCAGGCTTGGCCGGCAGGTGGTTCCAGACTGTCCAGGACGTGTTTCCAGCTTCTCCGGCAGGTGGTTCTGGTACGTCTGAGAGGTGGTTCCGCCATGGCTGGCAGGTGATTCCGGACCGTCCCCCAGGTGGTTCTGGCATAGCCAGCAGTTGATATTGGCCTGTCCGGCAGGTGGTTCCAGCGAGTCGAACAGGTGGCTCCGGCGTGCTCGGCAGGTGGTTCCGGTCTGTCCGGTAGGTGATTCCGGCGTGTCCGGCACGTGCTTCCGGCACGTCTGAGAGGTGGTTCCGGCATGCGCGACAGGTGGTTTCGGAGTGTCCGCCAGGTGGTTCTGGCGTACCCGGCAGGTGATTTTGGCGTGTCCGGCAGGTGTTTCTGGCGAGTCGAGCAGGTGGCTCCGGCATGCTCGGCAGGTGCTTCCGGCGTCTCCGGCACGTGGTTCTGGTGTGTCTGAGAGCTGGTTCCGGCATGTCCGGCAGATGATTCCGGAGTGTCCGCCAAGTGGTTCTGGCATACCCGGCTGGTGATTTGGGCATGTCAGGTAGGTGGTTCCGGCGAGTCGAGCAGGTGGCTCCGGCGTGCTCGGCAGGTTGTTCAGACGGGTCTGGCAGGTGTTTTCCGTCTGTTCGGGGTGTGGTTCCAGCATCTCATGCACATGGTTCTGGCACGTCTGAGATGTGGTTCCGGCCGGCCCGACAGGTGTTTCCACAGTGTCCGCCAAGTGGTACTGGCGTAGTTGGCAGGTGATTTTGGCATGACCGGCAGGTGGTTCCAGCAAGCCCGGCAGGTGATTCCGAAGTGTTCCCCAACTGGTTGTGGCGTAGCCGGCAGGTGATTTTTGCGTGTCCGGCAGGTGGTTCTGGCGAGTCGAGCAGGTGGTTCCGGCGTGCTCGGCAGGTGCTTCCGGGGTCATTGGCACGTGGTTCTGGCATATCTGAGAGGTGGTTCCGGCATGCCCGGCAGGTGATTCCGGAGTGTTCGCCAAGTGTTTCCGGCGTAGCCGGCAGGTGATTTTGCATGTCCAGCGGTCGTTCCGGCGGGTCGAGCCGGTGGTTCCGGCGTGTCCGGCAGGTGGTTCCGGTCTGTCCGGCAGGTGGTTCTGTGGTGTCCGGCACGAGGTTCAGTCTGAGAGGCTGTGCCGGCATGCCCCTCACGTGATTCCGGCTTGTCCCCGAAGTGGTGCTGGTGTAGCGGGCAGGTGATTTTGGCGTGTCCGGCAGGTGGTTCAGGCGAGTTGAGCAGGTGGTTGCGACGTGCTCGGCAGGTGCTTCCGGCGTCTCCGGCACGTGTTTCTGGCACATCTGACTGGTGGTTCCGGCATGCCCAAAAGTTGATTCCGGTCTGTCCGGTAGGTGGTTCCGGCGTGCACGGCACGTGGTTCTGGTACGTGTCAGAGGTGGTTGCGTATGCCCAACAGGTGATTCCGGACTGTCCGCCACGTGCTTCTGGCACGTCTGAGAGGTGGTTCCAACATGCCCGGCAGGTCATTTCGGAGAGTCGTCCAAGTGGTTCTGGCGTAGCCCGCAGGTGATTTTGGCGTGTCCGGCAGGTGGTTCCACCGTGCTCGGCAGGTGGTTCAGGCATGGCCGTCACGTGGTTCCAGTCTGTCCAGGACGTGTTTCCAGCTTCTCCGGCAGGTGGTTCTGGTACGTCTGAGAGGTGGTTCCGCCATGGCTGGCAGGTGATCCCGGACTGTACCCCAGGTGGTTCTGGCAAAGCCAGCAGTTGATATTGGCCTGTCCGGCAGGTGGTTCCAGCGAGTCGAACAGGTGGCTCCGGCGTTCTTGGCAGGTGGTTCCGGTCTGTCCGGTAGGTGTTTCCGGCGTGTCCGGCACGTGCTTCCGGCACGTCTGAGAGGTGGTTCCGGCATACGCGGCAGGTGATTCCGTAGTGTCCGCCAGGTGGTTCTGGCATACCCGGCAGGTGATTTTGGCGTGTCCGGCAGGTGTTTCTGGCGAGTCGAGCAGGTGGCTCCGGCATGCTCGGCAGGTGCTTCCGGCGTCTCCGGCACTTGGTTCTGGTGTGTCTGAGAGCTGGTTCCGGCATGTCCGGCAGATGATTCCGGAGTGTCCGCCAAGTGGTTCTGGCATACCCAGCAGGTGATTTTGGCGTGTCAGGGAGGTGGTACCGGTGAGTCGAGCAGGTGGTTCCGGCGTGCTCAGCAGGTGGTTCAGGCGGTTCTGGCAGGTGGTATCCGTCTGTTCGGGGTGTGGTTCCAGCATCTCATGAACACGTTTCTGGCACGTCTGAGATGTGGTTCCAGCCGGCCCGACAGGTGTTTCCGCAGTGTCCGCCAAGCGGTTCTGGCGTAGTTGGCAGGTGATTTTGGCATGACTGGCAGGTGGTTCCAGCAAGCCTGGCAGGTGATTCCAAAGTGTTCACCAACTGGTTGTGGCGTAGCCGGCAGGTGATTTTTGCGTGATCGGCAGGTGGTTCTGGCGAGTCGAGCAGGTGGTTCCGGCGTGCTCGGCTGGTGCTTCCGGGGTCATTGGCACGGGGTTCTGGCATGTCTGAGAGGTGGTTCCTGCATGCCCGGCAAGTGATTCCGGAGTGTTCGCCAAGTGGTTCTGGCATAGTCGGCAGGTGATTTTGGCATGTCCGGCAGGTGGTTCAGGCGAGTTGAGCAGGTGGTTCCAACGTGCTTGGCAGGTGCTTCCGGCGTCTCCGGCACGTGTTTCTGGCACATCTGACAGGTGGTTCCGGCATGCCCGAAAGGTGATTCCGGTCTGTCCGGTAGGTGGTTCCAGCCTGCACGGCATGTGGTTCTGGTACGTCTCAGAGGTGGTTGCGCATGCCCAACAGGTGATTCCGGACTGTCCGCCACATGGTTCTGGCACGTCTGAGAGGTGGTTCCGGCATGCCCGGCAGGTCATCCCAGAGAGTCCTCCAAGTGGTTCTGGCATAACACGCAGGTGATTTTGGCGTGTCTGGCAGGTTGTTCCGTTGTGCTTGGCAGGTGGTTCAGGCTTGGCCGGCAGGTGGTTCCAGACTGTCCAGGACGTGTTTCCAGCTTCTCCGGCAGGTGGTTCTGGTACGTCTGAGAGGTGGTTCCGCCATGGCTGGCGGGTGATTCCGGACCGTCCCCCAGGTGGTTCTGGCATAGCCAGCAGTTGATATTGGCCTGTCCGGCAGGTGGTTCCAGCGAGTCGAACAGGTGGCTCCGGCGTGCTCGGCAGGTGGTTCCGGTCTGTCCGGTAGGTGATTCCGGCGTGTCCGGCACGTGCTTCCGGCACGTCTGAGAGGTGGTTCCGGCATGCGCGACAGGTGGTTTCGGAGTGTCCGCCAGGTGGTTCTGGCGTACCCGGCAGGTGATTTTGGCGTGTCCGGCAGGTGTTTCTGGCGAGTCGAGCAGGTGGCTCCGGCATGCTCGGCAGGTGCTTCCGGCGTCTCCGGCACGTGGTTGTGGTGTGTCTGAGAGCTGGTTCCGGCATGTCCGGCAGATGATTCCGGAGTGTCCGCCAAGTGGTTCTGGCATACCCGGCTGGTGATTTGGGCATGTCAGGTAGGTGGTTCCGGCGAGTCGAGCAGGTGGCTCCGGCGTGCTCGGCAGGTTGTTCAGACGGGTCTGGCAGGTGTTTTCCGTCTGTTCGGGGTGTGGTTCCAGCATCTCATGCACATGGTTCTGGCACGTCTGAGATGTGGTTCCGGCCGGCCCGACAGGTGTTTCCACAGTGTCCGCCAAGTGGTACTGGCGTAGTTGGCAGGTGATTTTGGCATGACCGGCAGGTGGTTCCAGCAAGCCCGGCATGTGATTCCGAAGTGTTCCCCAACTGGTTGTGGCGTAGCCGGCAGGTGATTTTTGCGTGTCCGGCAGGTGGTTCTGGCGAGTCGAGCAGGTGGTTCCGGCGTGCTCCACAGGTGTTTCCGGGGTCATTGGCACGTGGTTCTGGCATATCTGAGAGGTGGTTCCGGCATGCCCGGCAGGTGATTCCGGAGTGTTCGCCAAGTGTTTCCGGCGTAGCCGGCAGGTGATTTTGCATGTCCAGCGGTCGTTCCGGCGGGTCGAGCCGGTGGTTCCGGCGTGTCCGGCAGGTGGTTCCGGTCTGTCCGGCAGGTGGTTCTGTGGTGTCCGGCACGAGGTTCAGTCTGAGAGGCTGTGCCGGCATGCCCCTCACGTGATTCCGGCTTGTCCCCGAAGTGGTGCTGGTGTAGCGGGCAGGTGATTTTGGCGTGTCCGGCAGGTGGTTCAGGCGAGTTGAGCAGGTGGTTGCGACGTGCTCGGCAGGTGCTTCCGGCGTCTCCGGCACGTGTTTCTGGCACATCTGACTGGTGGTTCCGGCATGCCCAAAAGTTGATTCCGGTCTGTCCGGTAGGTGGTTCCGGCGTGCACGGCACGTGGTTCTGGTACGTGTCAGAGGTGGTTGCGTATGCCCAACAGGTGATTCCGGACTGTCCGCCACGTGCTTCTGGCACGTCTGAGAGGTGGTTCCGGCATGACCAGCAGGTCATTTCGGAGAGTCGTCCAAGTGGTTCTGGCGTAGCCCGCAGGTGATTTTGGCGTGTCCGGCAGGTGGTTCCGCCGTGCTCGGCAGGTGGTTCAGGCATGGCCGTCACGTGGTTCCAGTCTGTCCAGGACGTGTTTCCAGCTTCTCCGGCAGGTGGTTCTGGTACGTCTGAGAGGTGGTTCCGCCATGGCTGGCAGGGGATCCCGGACCGTCCCCCAGGTGGTTCTGGCATAGCCAGCAGTTGATATTGGCCTGTCCGGCAGGTGGTTCCAGCGAGTCGAACAGGTGGCTCCGGCGTTCTTGGCAGGTGGTTCCGGTCTGTCCGGTAGGTGATTCCGGCGTGTCCGGCACGTGCTTCCGGCACGTCTGAGAGGTGGTTCCGGCATGCGCTGCAGGTGATTCCGTAGTGTCCGCCAGGTGGTTCTGGCATACCCGGCAGGTGATTTTGGCGTGTCCGGCAGGTGCTTCTGGCGAATCGAGCAAGTGGCTCCGGCATGCTCGGCAGGTGCTTCCGGCGTCTCCGGCACTTGGTTCTGGTGTGTCTGAGAGCTGGTTCCGGCATGTCCGGCAGATGATTCCGGAGTGTCCGCCAAGTGGTTCTGGCATACCCAGCAGGTGATTTTGGCGTGTCAGGGAGGTGGTACCGGTGAGTCGAGCAGGTGGTTCCGGCGTGCTCAGCAGGTGGTTCAGGCGGTTCTGGCAGGTGGTATCCGTCTGTTCGGGGTGTGGTTCCAGCATCTCATGAACACGTTTCTGGCACGTCTGAGATGTGGTTCCAGCCGGCCCGACAGGTGTTTCCGCAGTGTCCGCCAAGCGGTCCTGGCGTAGTTGGCAGGTGATTTTGGCATGACTGGCAAGTGGTTCCAGCAAGCCTGGCAGGTGATTCCAAAGTGTTCACCAACTGGTTGTGGCGTAGCCGGCAGGTGATTTTTGCGTGATCGGCAGGTGGTTCTGGCGAGTCGAGCAGGTGGTTCCGGCGTGCTCGGCTGGTGCTTCCGGGGTCATTGGCACGGGGTTCTGGCATGTCTGAGAGGTGGTTCCTGCATGCCCGGCAAGTGATTCCGGAGTGTTCGCCAATTGGTTCTGCAATAGTCGGCAGGTGATTTTGGCATGTCCGGCAGGTGGTTCAGGCGAGTTGAGCAGGTGGTTCCAACGTGCTTGGCAGGTGCTTCCGGCGTCTCCGGCACGTGTTTCTGGCACATCTGACAGGTGGTTCCGGCATGCCCGAAAGGTGATTGCGGTCAGTCCGGTAGGTGGTTCCAGCCTGCATGGCATGTGGTTCTGGTACGTCTCAGAGGTGGTTGCGCATGCCCAAATGGTGATTCCGGACTGTCCGCCACATGGTTCCCGCACGTCGGAGAGGTGGTTCCGGCATGCCCGGCAGGTCATCCCAGAGAGTCCTCCAAGTGGTTCTGGCATAACACGCAGGTGATTTTGGCGTGTCTGGCATGTTGTTCCGTTGTGCTTGGCAGGTGGTTCAGGCTTCGCCGGCAGGTGGTTCCAGACTGTCCAGGACGTGTTTCCAGCTTCTCCGGCAGGTGGTTCTGGTACGTCTGAGAGGTGGTTCCGCCATGGCTGGCAGGTGATTCCGGACCGTCCCCCAGGTGGTTCTGGCATAGCCAGCAGTTGATATTGGCCTGTCCGGCAGGTGGTTCCAGCGAGTCGAACAGGTGGCTCCGGCGTGCTCGGCAGGTGGTTCCTGTCTGTCCGGTAGGTGATTCCGGCGTGTCCGGCACGTGCTTCCGGCACGTCTGAGAGGTGGTTCCGGCATGCGCGACAGGTGATTTCGGAGTGTCCGCCAGGTGGTCTGGCCTACCCGGCAGGTGATTTTGGTGTGTCCGGCAGGTGTTTCTGGCGAGTCGAGCAGGTGGCTCCGGCATGCTCGGCAGGTGCTTCCGGCGTCTCCGGCTCGTGGTTCTGGTGTGTCTGAGAGCTGGTTCCGGCATGGCCGGGAGATGATTCCGGAGTGTCCGCCAAGTGGTTCTGGCATACCCGGCTGGTGATTTTGGCATGTCAGGTAGGTGGTTCCGGCGAGTCGAGCAGGTGGCTCCGCTGCTCGCCAGGTGCTTCGGGGTTTCCGGCACGTGGTTGTGGTGTGTCTGAGAGCTGGTTCCGGCATGTCCGGCGGATGATTCCGGAGTGTCCGCCAAGTGGTTCTGGCATACCCGGCTGGTGATTTTGGCATGCAGGCAGGTGGTTCCGGCGAGTGGAGCAGGTGGCTCCGGCGTGCTCGGCAGGTTGTTCAGACGGGTCTCGCATGTGTTTTCCCTGTCTGTGCTGGGTGTGGTTCCAGCATCTCATGCACATGGTTCTGGCACGTCTGAGATGTGGTTCCCGCCGGCCCGACAGGTGTTTCCACAGTGTCCGCCAAGTGGTACTGGCGTAGTTGGCAGGTGAATTTTGGATGACCGGCAAGGGGTTCCAGCAAGCCCGGCAGGTGATTCCGAAGTGTTCCCCAACTGGTTGTGGCGAGCCGGCAGGTGATTTTCCCGTGTCCGGCAGGTGGTTTCGGCGAGTCGAGCAGGTGGTTCCGGCGTGCTCGGCTGGTGCTTCCGGGGTCATTGGCACGTGGTTCAGGCTATCTGAGAGGTGGTTTGCAGCATGCCCGGCAGGTAATTCCGGAGTGTCGCCGCGGATGGCTCCGGCGTAGCCGGCAGGTGTTTTCCCATGTCCAGCGGTCGTTCCGGCGGGTCGGCCGGATCATTGCGCCGGCGTGCTCCGCCAGGCAGGTGACCCGGTCTGTCCGGCAGGTGGTATCTCCAGTGTGCCGCACAAGGTTCAGTCTGAGAGGCTGTGCCGGCATGCCCCTCACGTGATTCCGGCTTGTCCCCGAAGTAGATATAGTGTAGCGGGCAGGTGATTTCCGTGTCCGGCGGGTGGTTCAGGCGGGTGCGGCGCTGGTGCCGGCGTCCTCGGCAGGTGCTTGCGGATCTCCGGCACGTGTTTCTGGCACATCTGACTGGTGGTTCCGGCATGCCCAAAAGTTGATTCCGGTCTGTCCGGTAGGTGGTTCCGGCGTGCACGGCACGTGGTTCTGGTACGTGTCAGAGGTGGTTGCGTATGCCCAACAGGTGATTCCGGACTGTCCGCCACGTGCTTCTGGCACGTCTGAGAGGTGGTTCCCACATGCCCGGCAGGTCATTTCGGAGAGTCGTCCAAGTGGTTCTGGCGTGGCCCGCAGGTGATTTTGGCGTGTCCGGCAGGTGGTTCCGCCGTGCTCGGCAGGTGGTTCAGGCATGGCCGTCACGTGGTTCCAGTCTGTCCAGGACGTGTTTCCAGCTTCTCCGGCAGGTGGTTCT
>NW_027227229.1:0-16167 GCF_037783145.1 Equus przewalskii
ACTGTCCGCCACGTGGTTCTGGCACGTCTGAGAGGTGGTTCCAGCATGCCCGGCAGGTCATCCCGGAGAGTCCTCCAAGTGGTTCTGGCATAGCACGCAGGTGATTTTGGCGTGTCTGGCAGGTTGTTCCGTTGTGCTTGGCAGGTGGTTCAGGACTGGCCGGCAGGTGGTTCCAGACTGTCCAGGACGTGTTTCCAGCTTCTCCGGCAGGTGGTTCTGGTACGTCTGAGAGGTGGTTCCGCCATGGCTGGCAGGTGATTCCGGACCGTCCCCCAGGTGGTTCTGGCATAGCCAGCAGTTGATATTGGCCTGTCCGGCAGGTGGTTCCAGCGAGTCGAACAGGTGGCTCCGGCGTGCTTGGCAGGTGGTTCCGGTCTGTCCGGTAGGTGATTCCGGCGTGTCCGGCACGTGCTTCCGGCACGTCTGAGAGGTGGTTCGGCATACCCGGCAGGTGATTTTGGCGTGTCCGGAAGGTGGTTCTGGCGAGCGAGCAGGTGATTTTGGCGTGTCCGGAAGGTGTTTCTGGCGAGTCGAGCAGGTGGCTCCGGCATTCTCGGCAGGTGCTTCCGGCGTCTCCGGCACTTGGTTCTGGTGTGTCTGAGAGCTGGTTCCGGCATGTCCGGCAGATGATTCCGGAGTGTCCGCCAAGTGGTTCTGGCATACCCAGCAGGTGATTTTGGCGTGTCAGGGAGGTGGTACCGGTGAGTCGAGCAGGTGGTTCCGGCGTGCTCAGCAGGTGGTTCTGGCGGTTCTGGCAGGTGGTATCCGTCTGTTCGGGGTGTGGTTCCAGCATCTCATGAACACGTTTCTGGCACGTCTGAGATGTGGCTCCAGCCGGCCCGACAGGTGTTTCCGCAGTGTCCGCCAAGCGGTTCTGGCGTAGTTGGCAGGTGATTTTGGCATGACTGGCAGGTGGTTCCAGCAAGCCTGGCAGGTGATTCCAAAGTGTTCACCAACTGGTTGTGGCGTAGCCGGCAGGTGATTTTTGCGTGATCGGCAGGTGGTTCTGGCGAGTCGAGCAGGTGGTTCCGGCGTGCTCGGCTGGTGCTTCCGGGGTCATTGGCACGGGGTTCTGGCATGTCTGAGAGGTGGTTCCTGCATGCCCGGCAAGTGATTCCGGAGTGTTCGCCAAGTGGTTCTGGCATAGTCGGCAGGTGATTTTGGCATGTCCGGCAGGTGGTTCAGGCGAGTTGAGCAGGTGGTTCTAACGTGCTTGGCAGGTGCTTCCGGCGTCTCCGGCAAGTGTTTCTGGCACATCTGTCAGGTGGTTCCGGCATGCCCGAAAGCTGATTCCGGTCTGTCCGGTAGGTGGTTCCAGCCTGCACGGCATGTGGTTCTGGTACGTCTCAGAGGTGGTGGCGCATGCCCAACAGGTGATTCCGGACTGTCCGCCACATGGTTCTGACACGTCTGAGAGGTGGTTCCGGCATGCCCGGCAGGTCATCCCAGAGAGTCCTCCAAGTGGTTCTGGCATAACACGCAGGTGATTTTGGCGTGTCTGGCAGGTTGTTCCGTTGTGCTTGGCAGGTGGTTCAGGCTTGGCCGGCAGGTGGTTCCAGACTGTCCAGGACGTGTTTCCAGCTTCTCCGGCAGGTGGTTCTGGTACGTCTGAGAGGTGGTTCCGCCATGGCTGGCAGGTGATTCCGGACCGTCCCCCAGGTGGTTCTGGCATAGCCAGCAGTTGATATTGGCCTGTCCGGCAGGTGGTTCCAGCGAGTCGAACAGGTGGCTCCGGCGTGCTCGGCAGGTGGTTCCGGTCTGTCCGGTAGGTGATTCCGGCGTGTCCGGCACGTGCTTCCGGCACGTCTGAGAGGTGGTTCCGGCATGCGCCACAGGTGATTTCGGAGAGTCCGCCAGGTGGTTCTGGCGTACCCGGCAGGTGATTTTGGCGTGTCCAGCAGGTGTTTCTGGCGAGTCGAGCAGGTGGCTCCGGCATGCTCGGCAGGTGCTTCCGGCGTCTCCGGCACGTGGTTCTGGTGTGTCTGAGAGCTGGTTCCGGCATGTCCGGCAGATGATTCCGGAGTGCCCGCCAAGTGGTTCTGGCATTCCCGGCTGGTGATTTGGGCATGTCAGGTAGGTGGTTCCGGCGAGTCGAGCAGGTGGCTCCGGCGTGCTCGGCAGGTTGTTCAGACGGGTCTGGCAGGTGTTTTCCGTCTGCTCGGGGTGTGGTTCCAGCATCTCATGCACATGGTTCTGGCACGTCTGAGATGTGGTTCCGTCCGGCCCGACAGGGGTTTCCACAGTGTCCGCCAAGTGGTACTGGCATAGTTGGCAGGTGATTTTGGCATGACCGGCAGGTGGTTCCGGCAGGCCCGGCAGGTGATTCCGGAGTGTTCGCCAAGTGTTTCCGGCGTAGCCGGCAGGTGAGTTTGCATGTCCAGCGGTCGTTCCGGCGGGTCGAGCCGGTGGTTCCGGCGTGTCCGGCAGGTGGTTCCGGTCTGTCCGGCAGGTGGTTCTGTGGTGTCCGGCACGAGGTTCAGTCTGAGAGGCTGTGCCGGCATGCCCCTCACGTGATTCCGGCTTGTCCCCGAAGTGGTGCTGGTGTAGCGGGCAGGTGATTTTGGCGTGTCAGGCAGGTGGTTCAGGCGAGTTGAGCAGGTGGTTGCGATGTGCTCGGCAGGTGCTTCCGGCGTCTCCGGCACGTGTTTCTGGCACATCTGACTGGTGGTTCCGGCATGCCCAAAAGTTGATTCCGGTCTGTCCGGTAGGTGGTTCCGGCGTGCACGGCACGTGGTTCTGGTACGTGTCAGAGGTGGTTGCGTATGCCCAACAGGTGATTCCGGACTGTCCGCCACGTGCTTCTGGCACGTCTGAGAGGTGGTTCCAACATGCCCGGCAGGTCATTTCGGAGAGTCGTCCAAGTGGTTCTGGCGTAGCCCGCAGGTGATTTTGGCGTGTCTGGCAGGTTGTTCCGTTGTGCTTGGCAGGTGGTTCAGGCTTGGCCGGCAGGTGGTTCCAGACTGTCCAGGACGTGTTTCCAGCTTCTCCGGCAGGTGATTCTGGTAGGTCTGAGAGGTGGTTCCGCCATGGCTGGCAGGTGATTCCGGACCGTCCCCCAGGTGGTTCTGGCATAGCCAGCAGTTGATATTGGCCTGTCCGGCAGGTGGTTCCAGCGAGTCGAACAGGTGGCTCCGGCGTGCTCGGCAGGTGGTTCCGGTCTGTCCGGTAGGTGATTCCGGCGTGTCCAGCACGTGCTTCCGGCACGTCTGAGAGGTGGTTCGGGCATGCGCGACAGCTGATTTCGGAGTGTCCGCCAGGTGGTTCTGGCGTACCTGGCAGGTGATTTTGGCGTGTCCAGCAGGTGTTTCTGGCGAGTCGATCAGGTGGTTCCGGCATGCCCGGCAGGTGATTCCGGAGTGTTCGCCAAGTGTTTCCGGCGTAGCCGGCAGGTGATTTTGCATGTCCAGCGGTCGTTCCGGCGGGTCGAGCCGGTGGTTCCGGCGTCTCCGGCAGGTGATTCCGGACTGTCCGCCACGTGCTTCTGGCACGTCTGAGAGGTGGTTCCGGCATGCCCGGCAGGTCATCCCAGAGAGTCCTCCAAGTGGTTCTGGCATAACACGCAGGTGATTTTGGCGTGTCTGGCAGGTTGTTCCGTTGTGCTTGGCAGGTGGTTCAGGCTTGGCCGGCAGGTGGTTCCAGACTGTCCAGGACGTGTTTCCAGCTTCTCCGGCAGGTGGTTCTGGTACGTCTGAGAGGTGGTTCCGCCATGGCTGGCAGGTGATTCCGGACCGTCCCCCAGGTGGTTCTGGCATAGCCAGCAGTTGATATTGGCCTGTCTGGCAGGTGGTTCCAGCGAGTCGAACAGGTGGCTCCGGCGTGCTCGGCAGGTGGTTCCGGTCTGTCCGGTAGGTGATTCCGGCGTGTCCGGCACGTGCTTCCGGCACGTCTGAGAGGTGGTTCCGGCATGCGCGACAGGTGATTTCGGATTGTCCGCCAGGTGGTTCTGGCGTACCCGGCAGGTGATTTGGCGTGTCCGGCAGGTGTTTCTGGCGAGTCGAGCAGGTGGCTCCGGCATGCTCGGCAGGTGCTTCCGGCGTCTCCGGCACGTGGTTCTGGTGTGTCTGAGAGCTGGTTCCGGCATGTCCGACAGATGATTCCGGAGTGTCCGCCAAGTGGTTGTGGCATACCCGGCTGGTGATTTGGGCATGTCAGGTAGGTGGCTCCGGCGTGCTCGGCAGGTTGTTCAGACGGGTCTGGCAGGTGTTTTCCGTCTGTTCGGGGTGTGGCTCCAGCATCTCATGCACATGGTTCTGGCACGTCTGAGATGTGGTTCCGGCCGGCCCGACAGGTGTTTCCACAGTGTCCGCCAAGTGGTACTGGCGTAGTTGGCAGGTGATTTTGGCATGACCGGCAGGTGGTTCCAGCAAGCCCGGCAGGTGATTCCGAAGTGTTCCCCAACTGGTTGTGGCGTAGCCGGCAGGTGATTTTTGCGTGTCCGGCAGGTGGTTCTGGCGAGTCGAGCAGGTGGTTCCGGCGTGCTCGGCAGGTGCTTCCGGGGTCATTGGCACGTGGTTCTGGCATATCTGAGAGGTGGTTCCGGCATGCCCGGCAGGTGATTACGGAGTGTTCGCCAAGTGTTTCCGGCGTAGCCGGCAGGTGATTTTGCATGTCCAGCGGTCGTTCCGGCGGGTCGAGCCGGTGGTTCCGGCGTGTCCGGCAGGTGGTTCCGGTCTGTCCGGCAGGTGGTTCTGTGGTGTCCGGCACGAGGTTCAGTCTGAGAGGCTGTGCCGGCATGCCCCTCACGTGATTCCGGCTTGTCCCCGAAGTGGTGCTGGTGTAGCGGGCAGGTGATTTTGGCGTGTCCGGCAGGTGGTTCAGGCGAGTTGAGCAGGTGGTTGCGATGTGCTCGGCATGTGCTTCCGGCGTCTCCGGCACGTGTTTCTGGCACATCTGACTGGTGGTTCCGGCATGCCCAAGAGTTGATTCCGGTCTGTCCGGTAGGTGGTTCCGGCGTGCACGGCACGTGGTTCTGGTACGTGTCAGAGGTGGTTGCGAATGCCCAACAGGTGATTCCGGACTGTCCGCCACGTGCTTCTGGCACGTCTGAGAGGTGGTTCCAACATGCCCGGCAGGTCATTTCGGAGAGTCGTCCAAGTGGTTCTGGCGTAGCCCGCAGGTGATTTTGGCGTGTCCGGCAGGTGGTTCCGCCGTGCTCGGCAGGTGGTTCAGGCATGGCCGTCACGTGGTTCCAGTCTGTCCAGGACGTGTTTCCAGCTTCTCCGGCAGGTGGTTCTGGTACGTCTGAGAGGTGGTTCCGCCATGGCTGGCAGGTGATCCCGGACTGTCCCCCAGGTGGTTCTGGCATAGCCAGCAGTTGATATTGGGCTGTCCGGCAGGTGGTTCCAGCGAGTCGAACAGGTGGCTCCGGCATGCTCGGCAGGTGGTTCCGGTCTGTCCGGTAGGTGTTTCCGGCGTGTCTGGCACGTGCTTCCGGCACGTCTGAGAGGTGGTTCCGGCATGCGTAGCAGGTGATTCCGTAGTGTCCGCCAGATGGTTCTGGCATACCCGGCAGGTGATTTTGGCGTGTCCGGCAGGTGTTTCTGGCGAGTCGAGCAGGTGGCTCCGGCATGCTCGGCATGTCCTTCCGGCGTCTCCGGCACTTGGTTCTGGTGTGTCTGAGAGCTGGTTCCGGCATGTCCGGCAGATGATTCCGGAGTGTCCGCCAAGTGGTTCTGGCATACCCAGCAGGTGATTTTGGCGTGTCAGGGAGGTGGTACCGGTGAGTCGAGCAGGTGGTTCCGGCGTGCTCAGCAGGTGGTTCAGGCGGTTCTGGCAGGTGGTATCCGTCTGTTCGGGGTGTGGTTCCAGCATCTCATGAACACGTTTCTGGCACGTCTGAGATGTGGTTACAGCCGGCCCGACAGGTGTTTCCGCAGTGTCCGCCAAGCGGTTCTGGCGTAGCTGGCAGGTGATTTTGGCATGACTGGCAGGTGGTTCCAGCAAGCCTGGCAGGTGATTAAAAAGTGTTCACCAACTGGTTGTGGCATAGCCGGCAGGTGATTTTTGCGTGATCGGCAGGTGGTTCTGGCGAGTCGAGCAGGTGGTTCCGGCGTGCTCGGCTGGTGCTTCCGGGGTCATTGGCACGGGGTTCTGGCATGTCTGAGAGGTGGTTCCTGCATGCGCGGCAAGTGATTCCGGAGTGTTCGCCAAGTGGTTCTGGCATAGTCGGCAGGTGATTTTGGCATGTCCGTCAGATGGTTCAGGCGAGTTGAGCAGGTGGTTCCAACGTGCTTGGCAGGTGCTTCCGGCGTCTCCGGCACGTGTTTCTGGCACATCTGACAGGTGGTTCCGGCATGCCCGAAAGGTGATTCCGGTCTGTCCGGTAGGTGGTTCCAGCCTGCACGGCATGTGGTTCTGGTACGTCTCAGAGGTGGTTGCACATGCCCAACAGGTGATTCCGGACTGTCCGCCACATGGTTCTGGCACGTCTGAGAGGTGGTTCCAGCATGCCCGGCAGGTCATCCCAGAGAGTCCTCCAAGTGGTTCTGGCATAACACGCAGGTGATTTTGGCGTGTCTGGCAGGTTGTTCCGTTGTGCTTGGCAGGTGGTTCAGGACTGGCCGGCAGGTGGTTCCAGACTGTCCAGGACGTGTTTCCAGCTTCTCCGGCAGGTGGTTCTGGTACGTCTGAGAGGTGGTTCCGCCATGGCTGGCAGGTGATTCCGGACCGTCCCCCAGGTGGTTCTGGCATAGCCAGCAGTTGATATTGGCCTGTCCGGCAGGTGGTTCCAGCGAGTCGAACAGGTGGCTCCGGCGTGCTCGGCAGGTGGTTCCGGTCTGTCCGGTAGGTGATTCCGGCGTGTCCGGCACGTGCTTCCGGCACGTCTGAGAGGTGGTTCCGGCATGCGCGACAGGTGGTTTCGGAGTGTCCGCCAGGTGGTTCTGGCGTACCCGGCAGGTGATTTTGGCGTGTCCGGCAGGTGTTTCTGGCGAGTCGAGCAGGTGGCTCCGGCATGCTCGGCAGGTGCTTCCAGCGTCTCCGGCACGTGGTTCTGGTGTGTCTGAGAGCTGGTTCCGGCATGTCCGGCAGATGATTCCGGAGTGTCCGCCAAGTGGTTCTGGCATACCCGGCTGGTGATTTGGGCATGTCAGGTAGGTGGCTCCGGCGTGCTCGGCAGGTTGTTCAGACGGGTCTGGCAGGTGTTTTCCGTCTGTTCGGGGTGTGGTTCCAGCATCTCATGCACATGGTTCTGGCACGTCTGAGATGTGGTTCCGGCCGGCCCGACAGGTGTTTCCACAGTGTCCGCCAAGTGGTACTGGCGTAGTTGGCAGGTGATTTTGGCATGACCGGCAGGTGGTTCCAGCAAGCCCGGCAGGTGATTCCGAAGTGTTCCCCAACTGGTTGTGGCGTAGCCGGCAGGTGATTTTTGCGTGTCCGGCAGGTGGTTCTGGCGAGTCGAGCAGGTGGTTCCGGCGTGCTCGGCAGGTGCTTCCGGGGTCATTGGCACGTGGTTCTGGCATATCTGAGAGGTGGTTCCGGCATGCCCGGCAGGTGATTCCGGAGTGTTCGCCAAGTGTTTCCGGCGTAGCCGGCAGGTGATTTTGCATGTCCAGCGGTCGTTCCGGCGGGTCGAGCCGGTGGTTCCGGCGTGTCCGGCAGGTGGTTCCGGTCTGTCCGGCAGGTGGTTCTGTGGTGTCCGGCACGAGGTTCAGTCTGAGAGGCTGTGCCGGCATGCCCCTCACGTGATTCCGGCTTGTCCCCGAAGTGGTGCTGGTGTAGCGGGCAGGTGATTTTGGCGTGTCCGGCAGGTGGTTCAGGCGAGTTGAGCAGGTGGTTGCGACGTGCTCGGCAGGTGCTTCCGGCGTCTCCGGCACGTGTTTCTGGCACATCTGACTGGTGGTTCCGGCATGCCCAAGAGTTGATTCCGGTCTGTCCGATAGGTGGTTCCGGCGTGCACGGCACGTGGTTCTGGTACGTGTCAGAGGTGGTTGCGTATGCCCAACAGGTGATTCCGGACTGTCCGCCACGTGCTTCTGGCACGTCTGAGAGGTGGTTCCAACATGCCCGGCAGGTCATTTCGGAGACTCGTCCAAGTGGTTCTGGCGTAGCCCGCAGGTGATTTTGGCGTGTCCGGCAGGTGGTTCCGCCGTGCACGGCAGGTGGTTCAGGCATGGCCGTCACGTGGTTCCAGTCTGTCCAGGACGTGTTTCCAGCTTCTCCGGCAGGTGGTTCTGGTACGTCTGAGAGGTGGTTCCGCCATGGCTGGCAGGTGATCCCGGACTGTCCCCCAGGTGGTTCTGGCATAGCCAGTAGTTGATATTGGGCTGTCCGGCAGGTGGTTCCAGCGAGTCGAACAGGTGGCTCCGGCATGCTCGGCAGGTGGTTCCGGTCTGTCCGGTAGGTGTTTCCGGCGTGTCTGGCACGTGCTTCCGGCACGTCTGAGAGGTGGTTCCGGCATGCGTAGCAGGTGATTCCGTAGTGTCCGCCAGATGGTTCTGGCATACCCGGCAGGTGATTTTGGCGTGTCCGGCAGGTGTTTCTGGCGAGTCGAGCAGGTGGCTCCGGCATGCTCGGCATGTCCTTCCGGCGTCTCCGGCACTTGGTTCTGGTGTGTCTGAGAGCTGGTTCCGGCATGTCCGGCAGATGATTCCGGAGTGTCCGCCAAGTGGTTCTGGCATACCCAGCAGGTGATTTTGGCGTGTCAGGGAGGTGGTACCGGTGAGTCGAGCAGGTGGTTCCGGCGTGCTCAGCAGGTGGTTCAGGCGGTTCTGGCAGGTGGTATCCGTCTGTTCGGGGTGTGGTTCCAGCATCTCATGAACACGTTTCTGGCACGTCTGAGATGTGGTTCCAGCCGGCCCGACAGGTGTTTCCGCAGTGTCCGCCAAGCGGTTCTGGCGTAGTTGGCAGGTGATTTTGGCATGACTGGCAGGTGGTTCCAGCAAGCCTGGCAGGTGATTCCAAAGTGTTCACCAACTGGTTGTGGCGTAGCCGGCAGGTGATTTTTGCGTGATCGGCAGGTGGTTCTGGCGAGTCGAGCAGGTGGTTCCGGCGTGCTCGGCTGGTGCTTCCGGGGTCATTGGCACGGGGTTCTGGCATGTCTGAGAGGTGGTTCCTGCATGCCCGGCAAGTGATTCCGGAGTGTTCGCCAAGTGGTTCTGGCATAGTCGGCAGGTGATTTTGGCATGTCCGGCAGGTGGTTCAGGCGAGTTGAGCAGGTGGTTCCAACGTGCTTGGCAGGTGCTTCCGGCGTCTCCGGCACGTGTTTCTGGCACATCTGACAGGTGGTTCCGGCATGCCCGAAAGGTGATTCCGGTCTGTCCGGTAGGTGGTTCCAGCCTGCACGGCATGTGGTTCTGGTACGTCTCAGAGGTGGTTGCGCATGCCCAACAGGTGATTCCGGACTGTCCGCCACATGGTTCTGGCACGTCTGAGAGGTGGTTCCGGCATGCCCGGCAGGTCATCCCAGAGAGTCCTCCAAGTGGTTCTGGCATAACACGCAGGTGATTTTGGCGTGTCTGGCAGGTTGTTCCGTTGTGCTTGGCAGGTGGTTCAGGACTGGCCGGCAGGTGGTTCCAGACTGTCCAGGACGTGTTTCCAGCTTCTCCGGCAGGTGGTTCTGGTACGTCTGAGAGGTGGTTCCGCCATGGCTGGCAGGTGATTCCGGACCGTCCCCCAGGTGGTTCTGGCATAGCCAGCAGTTGATATTGGCCTGTCCGGCAGGTGGTTCCAGCGAGTCGAACAGGTGGCTCCGGCGTGCTCGGCAGGTTGTTCCGGTCTGTCCGGTAGGTGATTCCGGCGTGTCAGGCACGTGCTTCCGGCACGTCTGAGAGGTGGTTCCGGCATGCGCGACAGGTGGTTTCGGAGTGTCCGCCAGGTGGTTCTGGCGTACCCGGCAGGTGATTTTGGCGTGTCCGGCAGGTGTTTCTGGCGAGTCGAGCAGGTGGCTCCGGCATGCTCGGCAGGTGCTTCCAGCGTCTCCGGCACGTGGTTCTGGTGTGTCTGAGAGCTGGTTCCGGCATGTCCGGCAGATGATTCCGGAGTGTCCGCCAAGTGGTTCTGGCATACCCGGCTGGTGATTTGGGCATGTCAGGTAGGTGGTTCCGGCGAGTCGAGCAGGTGGCTCCGGCGTGCTCGGCAGGTTGTTCAGACGGGTCTGGCAGGTGTTTTCCGTCTTTTCGGGGTGTGGTTCCAGCATCTCATGCACATGGTTCTGGCACGTCTGAGATCTGGTTCCGGCTGGCCCGAGAGGTGTTTCCACAGTGTCCGCCAAGTGGTACTGGCGTAGTTGGCAGGTGATTTTGGCATGACCGGCAGGTGGTTCCAGCAAGCCCGGCAGGTGATTCCGAAGTGTTCCCCAACTGGTTGTGGCGTAGCCGGCAGGTGATTTTTGCGTGTCCGGCAGGTGGTTCTGGCGAGTCGAGCAGGTGGTTCCGGCGTGCTCGGCAGGTGCTTCCGGGGTCATTGGCACGTGGTTCTGGCATATCTGAGAGGTGGTTCCGGCATGCCCGGCAGGTGATTCCGGAGTGTTCGCCAAGTGTTTCCGGCGTAGCCGGCAGGTGATTTTGCGTATCCAGCGGTCGTTCCGGCGGGTCGAGCCGGTGGTTCCGGCGTGTCCGGCAGGTGGTTCCGGTCTGTCCGGCAGGTGGTTCTGTGGTGTCCGGCACGAGGTTCAGTCTGAGAGGCTGTGCCGGCATGCCCTCACGTGATTCCGGCTTGTCCCCGAAGTGGTGCTGGTGTAGCGGGCAGGTGATTTTGGCGTGTCCGGCAGGTGGTTCAGGCGAGTTGAGCAGGTGGTTGCGACGTGCTCGGCAGGTGCTTCCGGCGTCTCCGGCACGTGTTTCTGGCACATCTGACTGGTGGTTCCGGCATGCCCAAAAGTTGATTCCGGTCTGTCCGGTAGGTGGTTCCGGCGTGCACGGCACGTGGTTCTGGTACATGTCAGAGGTGGTTGCGTATGCCCAACAGGTGATTCCGGACTGTCCGCCACGTGCTTCTGGCACGTCTGAGAGGTGGTTCCAACATGCCCGGCAGGTCATTTCGGAGAGTCGTCCAAGTGGTCTGGCGTAGCCCGCAGGTGATTTTGGCGTGTCCGGCTGGTGGTTCCGCCGTGCTCGGCAGGTGGTTCAGGCATGGCCGTCACGTGGTTCCAGTCTGTCCAGGACGTGTTTCCAGCTTCTCCGGCAGGTGGTTCTGGTACGTCTGAGAGGTGGTTCCGCCATGGCTGGCAGGTGATCCCGGACTGTCCCCCAGGTGGTTCTGGCATAGCCAGCAGTTGATATTGGCCTGTCCGGCAGGTGGTTCCAGCGAGTCAAACAGGTGGCTCCGGCGTTCTTGGCAGGTGGTTCCGGTCTGTCCGGTAGGTGTTTCCGGCGTGTCCGGCACATGCTTCCGGCACGTCTGAGATGTGGTTCGGCATACCCGGCAGGTGATTTTGGCGTGTCCGGAAGGTGTTTCTGGCGAGTCGAGCAGGTGGCTCCGGCATTCACGGCAGGTGCTTCCGGCGTCTCCGGCACTTGGTTCTGGTGTGTCTGAGAGCTGGTTCCGGCATGTCCGGCAGATGATTCCGGAGTGTCCGCCAAGTGGTTCTGGCATACCCAGCAGGTGATTTTGGCGTGTCAGGGAGGTGGTACCGGTGAGTCGAGCAGGTGGTTCCGGCGTGCTCAGCAGGTGGTTCTGGCGGTTCTGGCAGGTGGTATCCGTCTGTTCGGGGTGTGGTTCCAGCATCTCATGAACACGTTTCTGGCACGTCTGAGATGTGGCTCCAGCCGGCCCGACAGGTGTTTCCGCAGTGTCCGCCAAGCGGTTCTGGCGTAGTTGGCAGGTGATTTTGGCATGACTGGCAGGTGGTTCCAGCAAGCCTGGCAGGTGATTCCAAAGTGTTCACCAACTGGTTGTGGCGTAGCCGGCAGGTGATTTTTGCGTGATCGGCAGGTGGTTCTGGCGAGTCGAGCAGGTGGTTCCGGCGTGCTCGGCTGGTGCTTCCGGGGTCATTGGCACGGGGTTCTGGCATGTCTGAGAGGTGGTTCCTGCATGCCCGGCAAGTGATTCCGGAGTGTTCGCCAAGTGGTTCTGGCATAGTCGGCAGGTGATTTTGGCATGTCCGGCAGGTGGTTCAGGCGAGTTGAGCAGGTGGTTCTAACGTGCTTGGCAGGTGCTTCCGGCGTCTCCGGCAAGTGTTTCTGGCACATCTGTCAGGTGGTTCCGGCATGCCCGAAAGCTGATTCCGGTCTGTCCGGTAGGTGGTTCCAGCCTGCACGGCATGTGGTTCTGGTACGTCTCAGAGGTGGTGGCGCATGCCCAACAGGTGATTCCGGACTGTCCGCCACATGGTTCTGACACGTCTGAGAGGTGGTTCCGGCATGCCCGGCAGGTCATCCCAGAGAGTCCTCCAAGTGGTTCTGGCATAACACGCAGGTGATTTTGGCGTGTCTGGCAGGTTGTTCCGTTGTGCTTGGCAGGTGGTTCAGGCTTGGCCGGCAGGTGGTTCCAGACTGTCCAGGACGTGTTTCCAGCTTCTCCGGCAGGTGGTTCTGGTACGTCTGAGAGGTGGTTCCGCCATGGCTGGCAGGTGATTCCGGACCGTCCCCCAGGTGGTTCTGGCATAGCCAGCAGTTGATATTGGCCTGTCCGGCAGGTGGTTCCAGCGAGTCGAACAGGTGGCTCCGGCGTGCTCGGCAGGTGGTTCCGGTCTGTCCGGTAGGTGATTCCGGCGTGTCCGGCACGTGCTTCCGGCACGTCTGAGAGGTGGTTCCGGCATGCGCGACAGGTGATTTCGGAGAGTCCGCCAGGTGGTTCTGGCGTACCCGGCAGGTGATTTTGGCGTGTCCAGCAGGTGTTTCTGGCGAGTCGAGCAGGTGGCTCCGGCATGCTCGGCAGGTGCTTCCGGCGTCTCCGGCACGTGGTTCTGGTGTGTCTGAGAGCTGGTTCCGGCATGTCCGGCAGATGATTCCGGAGTGCCCGCCAAGTGGTTCTGGCATTCCCGGCTGGTGATTTGGGCATGTCAGGTAGGTGGTTCCGGCGAGTCGAGCAGGTGGCTCCGGCGTGCTCGGCAGGTTGTTCAGACGGGTCTGGCAGGTGTTTTCCGTCTGCTCGGGGTGTGGTTCCAGCATCTCATGCACATGGTTCTGGCACGTCTGAGATGTGGTTCCGTCCGGCCCGACAGGGGTTTCCACAGTGTCCGCCAAGTGGTACTGGCATAGTTGGCAGGTGATTTTGGCATGACCGGCAGGTGGTTCCGGCAGGCCCGGCAGGTGATTCCGGAGTGTTCGCCAAGTGTTTCCGGCGTAGCCGGCAGGTGAGTTTGCATGTCCAGCGGTCGTTCCGGCGGGTCGAGCCGGTGGTTCCGGCGTGTCCGGCAGGTGGTTCCGGTCTGTCCGGCAGGTGGTTCTGTGGTGTCCGGCACGAGGTTCAGTCTGAGAGGCTGTGCCGGCATGCCCCTCACGTGATTCCGGCTTGTCCCCGAAGTGGTGCTGGTGTAGCGGGCAGGTGATTCTGGCGTGTCCGGCAGGTGGTTCAGGCGAGTTGAGCAGGTGGTTGCGACGTGCTCGGCAGGTGCTTCCGGCGTCTCCGGCACGTGTTTCTGGCACATCTGACTGGTGGTTCCGGCATGCCCAAAAGTTGATTCCGGTCTGTCCGGTAGGTGGTTCCGGCGTGCACGGCACGTGGTTCTGGTACGTCTCAGAGGTGGTTGCGTATGCCCAACAGGTGATTCCGGACTGTCCGCCACGTGCTTCTGGCCCGTCTGAGAGGTGGTTCCAACATGCCCGGCAGGTCATTTCGGAGACTCGTCCAAGTGGTTCTGGCGTAGCCCGCAGGTGATTTTGGCGTGTCCGGCAGGTGGTTCCGCCGTGCTCGGCAGGTGGTTCAGGCATGGCCGTCACGTGGTTCCAGTCTGTCCAGGACGTGTTTCCAGCTTATCCGGCAGGTGGTTCTGGTACGTCTGAGAGGTGGTTCCGCCATGGCTGGCAGGTGATCCCGGACTGTCCCCCAGGTGGTTCTGGCATAGCCAGCAGTTGATATTGGCATGTCCGGCAGGTGGTTCCAGCGAGTCGAACAGGTGGCTCCGGCGTGCTCGGCAGGTGGTTCCGGTCTGTCCGGTAGGTGATTCCGGCGTGTCCGGCACGTGCTTCCGGCACGTCTGAGAGGTGGTTCCGGCATGCGCGGCAGGTGGTTTCGGACTGTCCGACAATTGGTTCTGGCGTACCCGGCAGGTGATTTTGGCGTGTCCGGCAGGTGTTTCTGGCGAGTCGAGCAGGTGGTTGCGGCGTGCTCGGCAGGTGCTTCCGGGGTCATTGGCACGTGGTTCTGGAATATCTGAGAGGTGGTTCCGGCATGCCCGGCAGGTGATTCCGGAGTGTTCGCCAAGTGTTTCCGGCGTAGCTGGCAGGTGATTTTGCATGTCCAGCGGTCGTTCCGGCGGGTCGAGCCGGTGGTTCCGGCGTGTCCGGCAGGTGGTTCCGGTCTGTCCGGCAGGTGGTTCTGTGGTGTCCGGCACGAGGTTCAGTCTGAGAGGCTGTGCCGGCATGCCCCTCACGTGATTCCGGCTTGTCCTCGAAGTGGTGCTGGTGTAGCGGGCAGGTGATTCTGGCGTGTCCGGCAGGTGGTTCAGGCGAGTTGAGCAGGTGGTTGCGACGTGCTCGGCAGGTGCTTCCGGCGTCTCCGGCACGTGGTTCTGGTGTGTCTGAGAGCTGGTTCCGGCATGTCCGGCAGATGATTCCGGAGTGTCCGCCAATTGGTTCTGGCATACCCAGCTGGTAACTTGGGCATGTCAGGTAGGTGGTTCCGGCGAGTCGAGCAGGTGGCTCCGGCGTGCTCGGCAGGTTGTTCAGACGGGTCTGGCAGGTGTTTTCCGTCTGTTCGGGGTGGGGTTCCAGCATCTCATGCACATGGTTCTGGCACGTCTGAGATGTGGTTCCGGCCGGCCCGACAGGTGTTTCCACAGTGTCCGCCAAGTGGTACTGGCGTAGTTGGCAGGTGATTTTGGCATGACCGGCAGGTGGTTCCAGCAAGCCCGGCAGGTGATTCCGAAGTGTTCCCCAACTGGTTGTGGCGTAGCCGGCAGGTGATTTTTGCGTGTCCGGCAGTTGGTTCTGGCGAGTCGAGCAGGTGGTTCCGGCGTGCTCGGCAGGTGCTTCCGGGGTCATTGGCACGTGGTTCTGGCATATCTGAGAGGTGGTTCCGGCATGCCCGGCAGGTGATTCCGGAGTGTTCGCCAAGTGTTTCCGGCGTAGCCGGCAGGTGATTTTGCATGTCCAGCGGTCGTTCCGGCGGGTCGAGCCGGTGGTTCCGGCGTGTCCGGCAGGTGGTTCCGGTCTGTCCGGCAGGTGGTTCTGTGGTGTCCGGCACGAGGTTCAGTCTGAGAGGCTGTGCCGGCATGCCCCTCACGTGATTCCGGCTTGTCCCCGAAGTGGTGCTGGTGTAGCGGGCAGGTGATTTTGGCGTGTCCGGCAGGTGGTTCAGGCGAGTTGAGCAGGTGGTTGCGACGTGCTCGGCAGGTGCTTCCGGCGTCTCCGGCACGTGTTTCTGGCACATCTGACTGGTGGTTCCGGCATGCCCAAGAGTTGATTCCGGTCTGTCCGGTAGGTGGTTCCGGCGTGCACGGCACGTGGTTCTGGTACGTGTCAGAGGTGGTTGCGTATGCCCAACAGGTGATTCCGGACTGTCCGCCACGTGCTTCTGGCACGTCTGAGAGGTGGTTCCAACATGCCCGGCAGGTCATTTCGGAGAGTCGTCCAAGTGGTTCTGGCGTAGCCCGCAGGTGATTTTGGCGTGTCCGGCAGGTGGTTCCGCCGTGCACGGCAGGTGGTTCAGGCATGGCCGTCACGTGGTTCCAGTCTGTCCAGGACGTGTTTCCAGCTTCTCCGGCAGGTGGTTCTGGTACGTCTGAGAGGTGGTTCCGCCATGGCTGGCAGGTGATCCCGGACTGTCCCCCAGGTGGTTCTGGCATAGCCAGCAGTTGATATTGGGCTGTCCGGCAGGTGGTTCCAGCGAGTCGAACAGGTGGCTCCGGCATGCTCGGCAGGTGGTTCCGGTCTGTCCGGTAGGTGTTTCCGGCGTGTCTGGCACGTGCTTCCGGCACGTCTGAGAGGTGGTTCCGGCATGCGTAGCAGGTGATTCCAGCCTGCACGGCATGTGGTTCTGGTACGTCTCAGAGGTGGTTGCGCATGCCCAACAGGTGATCCCGGACTGTCCGCCACATGGTTCTGGCACGTCTGAGAGGTGGTTCCG